>NC_065554.1:12555096-12858900 GCF_022605725.1 Anthonomus grandis grandis | reverse complement strand
ATCACTGTTTTGATTTCATTGACAAAAACTTTTTAACTATTAAAAAAAACATTTTAATAAAGAAAAAATCTCAATTTGATGACTATTAATTTTTTTTAAATTTAAAATTTAAATTAATTATACTGCCTCTCTATTATACCAACCGTGACTGCATGCTAAGTCTACGCATACATATACGCATACGTATTCACAATTCACTAAAAGTAGGAAAATCAACATAGTAAATACCCACCAAAGAAAATTCTTGTCGGTGGTATTTTAGGGAGCACTTAATGAAAGCTTAATATTAAGAACATATACATAATATGAAATAAAACACAAAGTACGGGCGATATAAAATATACAATAAAAATATAACAGCAACAATACAAACTTATACATATAGTGAAACATTGTGGGTCTCAAATGGGAATTTGTTTTCCAAATCGGAAATTGTCAAAATGACTTACTCCAGGGAGTAGATTTGAATAAATCGAAAGTAACTCCTCAAACACCAGTTCTTTCTACTAGTTTCAATAGTTTGGCTTGGTCTACATTGCCAAATGCCTTTGTCAAATCAATAAAGACACACAAGTTTTTTCGCCATTATCTAGGGCACTATTGATGCTTCCTATGAGATGCTTACTATTCGACGGCTTGCTTAAATATCCATGTAAATTTTCTTTTTTCAAAACAATTATTTATTATATGTACAAGAGGTTTAGATATAAATACTTTATATGTTTCCTTTTTTATTCCATCATTTCCAGGACTTTTGCCATTTTTAGAGAACCTATAACTTTTATAACTTCGATAGAATTCGTTGGTGATAAGAATAATGAAAAAGGATCTTTTGTAATCCTTTTTGTCATATTCTTACCAACATTTTTAAAGTACTCATTGAAGCATTGAACTGTCACTTCTGCTTGAAATACTTTGTCCGTTACTCTCTTAAAATACAATTCGTTTCAATTATTAGAATACAATTATTGGTGAAAATTATTAATAAGCTACCTAACGTGCTGCTGAATTTGTTTCTGGTACAACTTGGTACCACAATGCATATCTGAACCAACAAATTTGAAATTGTATTTAGATTTAACGGTTCTTATTTAGATAGAAAAAAATACTTATTGTCAAAATCTTTTTCGAATTATGAAAAATAAATATTCTTAATTTCATTTTTTATTGATTCAGTTAGCGAACTTTCGCCATCTTAAAGCATTAAACATGACGCACAGTTGGTTTTTTTTTAGGTTTTTTTGCTTACTCATTGCAAGGGGGATGTAGTAAAACAACCTAATCATGTTTCTATAATATAAATATTTCGAGAATGGCTATACCAAATGCCACCAAATTATATATTTTAAATTCTGAAAATTGCCTATTAGACCTATTAATTTGGGTTTTAATATAGAGGATGTTCCATTAAAGATTTGCCATATTTGTGTATACGCTCTACAATATTGCATTTAAATAGGAAAAAAAAAAGGTTTCTGTAAAGCCTTTTTTTTTGGTGGGTGAATTTTGGTGATGATCTGAAAATTCTAACTGACGACTCTGTATAACGCGGTACTATTATTTCAATAATAAGTTTAATTATTTCGAATCTGTTTACTACAAGCTCTCTTTTTAATATTCCTCTTAAAATAGTTGAAAAGCAACATTCGGAGCACACTGGATAAAATATCATAAATGGCACCTTACATCATTTTTCTGTTTGCCATTTTCACTCTATCCAATCATAATCTACTTTATAAAATTTTGTATACTGCAGCTCTGAATGGCCTTTTCTTTATCTTTTAGAGAGAAACGTTCCATAGCCAACGGTCTAAGTCCAGGCCTGGAAGAACAATCTGAATACTTCGACGCGACTGAAAACCCAACACTGAAGGACAAAAGACACGAGCTCGATGACGAGGACAGTGGCGTAGATAATGCCAGTCAAATTTTAAGGGAATCATCGGTAAGAGTATATTAAAATTTATATAAATGTTATACAGGGTGTACACGTTTTTTAATATCAGGGCTTTAATAGGTTATAGAGAAGCTGATTTTAAGTCCATATAAGCCATATAAGTACAAACGATTAATTTTCAAGGTAGAAGGTGTCGAAAGTTTCAGAAAAGTTTCAATAGTTTTTTTTAATTTATAAATTTGACATCGCAATGGACTATCAAAATTCATATTAAAAGTTAAATTGAACTTTTTAATTCCATTTATTTATTTATTTATTTATTTATTTATTTACTTATATTACGCAGGTATTATGTAAATGGAATTAAAAATAACTAAAGCTATTCAATAAGCAAATTAAATCATAAACACTGGATTTAGGGATCAATGGAAAAAAGCCTACTGTAGTTTTAAAAGCCGGCGTTTCACAAAATTTATTTGTTTTTTCACATAAATATTATGAATTAAAATTAAATTATGATAATAAATAATTATAATCAAATCTACGTAGTATAATTAACATCAGTGCTTGCTTTTCCTTGAGACCCTTCCAAGGGTTTAAAACTTTAAAATGCTCCAAACTAGTCTAAGGGAGCTGTTTTAAATACCCTTGCGTGAATGACACAAGAATGACAAAAAGTTGCATCAAATACTTTAGGTAGTTTCAAAAATTTGTGTGTGGCATTTTTTTATGTGCCTATTATTACATGTGGTACTTGTGGTCCATGCTTTTTTACTTACCCTGATTGACAACAGTTATTGCGTTCCTCAGAAAAGGACAACGTGTTTTGTCTCAGTGGTGGTAGGACCATACAGGTAGCAAGAAATAAGCATTAAAATGTCATACCCAGGAGTAGTAAGTGTGTTTCAAGGGGCTAAAATCATGTGCTTGTAGGAATTCACCAATATTTCACGTGCATAGTATTTAGAATTTTTGGTGACAAAGAATAAGTCGATGAAGAAGTAGTGGAAGAGGCAGTTCAAGGCATAGTTCAAAAGATAGTTTAAGGTCTAAAGAGAATTAAAAAAAAAATTATAAAAAAAACACAGAATTGAGGTTGGGTTTTCCTTTATGAATCCGTTTAAAATGAAACCATCTGGAATCTTTAACGAAAAATGACCTGCTAAACCAAATCTGTCAAAATGGTTCTCCTCCAGATTTTGCCATGTGTAAGACATCTGTCAACCTTGGAACTTTAACGAAAATGTAGACAATCCTTAGCATCTATAGGGTACTGTAACTAGTGGTCTCTAAGTACGTATCAGCCGCAATAAAACCTAACAATAATCAAAATTCAGGTTTAACAGGTTAATTTATTTATAAGTTTACTTAAACGAAAATAAAGAGCATCTTTTTACTAAAAGTCTAAGTCACGTGTGCTTTATTCAGGGTTGTGATTTAATACTCCTCATTAAAAGAAATGTAAAAAAATCATCAGATAAGAAAAGTAATAATATTGATAAATTACATTCCACATTCTTAAAATGTATTTTATCAAATACTGTGACTGCCATTTTAAGCTCTGCAGTCCCCAAGACGATCGATAAATTCTTGCTGTGCATTTTCAACTGTCTCTGGAGAAATATTCCTAATTACATTACGAATGCGATCTTTGAGGATATCAAGCGGGCGTGGCTTATCTTTGTACACTTCATTTTTGACATAACTCCAAAGAAAGTAGTCCAATGGATTAAGGTCGGGTGACTTAGGTGGCCATGGAATCAAGTCGTCTACCCAAAAGTCACCATAACAAGGTTCCTTTAAAGAAGTATGGTCCTAGGTGCCCAGTACCTAAAATTATGCCTATTTACTTGTCCATTCAAATAAAAAGTTGCCTCGACTAAAAAGCATATCGGTTTCACTAGTCTTGGATTATTATCAGTTCTCTCGGTCATGGTCTGCAAACCTCGTTTCTGCGATCTTGATCATCTTCTAGTAGCTCTTGAAGTAATCGAATTTTAAAAGGTAACCACTATTCGTTCTTTAATAATTTTGTTACAGTTGCTCCATGAAGCATGTAATCCAAAGCGAGTTGAGTACTTGAGAGGATTGGATTTTTGTGTAATGAAATCAGGATATCCTGTTTTTTTTATCATTAGGAACGCCAGTCTTTCCTAGTCTACCAAGATCGTATCTTAGCCTCAATTCTACTAATTATAGACTGACTTACAGGTTCTCTGTTTGGATAATTATTGCTGAAGATTATTTGAACTTCATTGTGTGTCCCTGTTATCTCACCAAAGCCAAGCGTAATAATTAATATTTCGATTCTCTGAATCTCAGTTAAACGCATTGTAAATATTTTCAATTAACAATACTGTTGAAACTTTTAAATAATTAACACTTATTTGAAGACCATGTCAAATATTTACAAACAGAGGTGTAGGTTATTGAATTGACTGGTTATAACTGGTTTGAAATGCGGTTCATAGTGGCCACTTCCAGCATTTTATAAAATTTAGAATGTAATTTATCAATTTATGTTGCAATAAAGTGCTTATAATTATTATTTAAACGTAATTCCAGAAATAATTGTCCAGAATTCTTAGAAGAATCCTAAACTGCAAATATATACAGGATATTCGATTTAAGAAAAAAAAATTCTGTCACATTTTTTGCGCCACTTTGTATATTTACATTTTCTGTCAAAATTTGCTCGATCCAAAAATAAAATCGACGTGCTTGAGGATTCTTAAAAAAATACCCTCCCCCCTTTTATTGAATTTATCCGTTATTAAATTACAACCTTGTATTTTTTAAACTAGATTTTGTTATCTTTCCTATCAAATTATACTAATAAATTTCGAAATTAAATTGGATTTCTTCCACTAAAAAAAAACCACAGTAAGATTTCTTCAGGCACTGAAATATTAGTTATTATTTTAGTAGATTATGTAATTCATGTTCTTTAATGAACCCCAAAATAAAGGGGATTAAGTCTGGAGATCGCGGAGGCTATTTAACTGGACTTCCACGATACTAAGAAATAATGCGAAGAGCAGCCTTCTAATTGAAAAAAGGACGTTACTCTTTGTTGAAATTACTTTCAACAAAGAGTAACGAGAAACTAGATTTTCTCTTTAATCGTTAAATAACCCACGGCGTCAAAAAAATATTCGTCGTTCAGCATTTCCGAGATGTAATCCTTCTTCCTGGATTTAAATTGTACTTCTGGAAATATTGAATTGTCTGAAAGCACGTTGCCTAATTCTGGTTCAAAATTATTCAGAATTCTTTGCTCTTTGATTCTGTTCGCCCACTCTTGTTATTAATCTTTCGGCCTTCGTCTATTAGACAAAGTTCTTGTGTACTCTAGAGTAACACCGGCAGTTTCCATCACGAAATCCACATAAATAATGCATATCGAAATAGTTTTGACTTTAAAATCTAAAAGGCAACTGTCAAAATAACTTAAATAATGAAAATATTCTTACATTGGCTTGAACACTGAAAAGCGACTGGAAAATGCAAAGTAAGGCCGTCGTCCCACCAAAGATACACGACAGCGACGCCACATCTCCGCGATGTCGCCAGCGTGTATCTTTCGTGTCGAACCCATGTTTTAAAATCATTTTGTCCCCACCAACGCTGCGCCGAAGACACATCCAAATGCGTGTCGCCTTCATGTTGCCGGGAGACTGGACGTGTCAGTTGCCAACAACATTCAAGCTGTGCAAAAAAAAAGCCAACTTTTTTTCATTTATGGAAGTTTTGTTTTTTTGTTTATTATGGCACAACGAAATGTTGAACTGGATTTTAATGGATATCTGTGCAGCTCCTTAGCAGCAACATTTTTTTTTTCAATAAAAGGATGCACCCACCATTTTCTTTTTTTTTGCCTTTTTATTTTTTTTTCTATTCCGCAATTTATTTACCAATACATTGCAACCATATCCTCGTCTTCACTCGATGACATTTTGAACTAAACTGAACAACTAAACGTAGGAAACACGAAACGCGTATCTTTGGTGGGGCCACTGCATGTCGTCTGAATGTGTCCAGGCGAAATCGTATCGCCTTTGCGTCGCCGTCGCGTATCTTTGGTGGGACGACGGCCTAAATCTTGACACTTAACTTTCCTAAATAATAATAATAATAATAACTATAATAATATTTATTTATTTGATTGAAATATAAAAGGAAAAATGTCTAATAAGAATTTCTACAATTCAAACTATAAATCACACATAGGGCCATAAGGCAGAGAAGCTAATATGAGTATCATGGCCCTTAAGACAAAAAGAAAAAAATTATTAAAATAAAATTGTCCAAACTAATCATTACCCAAATATATCCGTCTAAAAGAAACTGTTTGTAGCAATTTCGGAAACTGAAGAACTCAAGCTCTTTTATTCTAGCTTATATAATAATATGCCGTTATACCTGGTGGTGCGTCGCCGAGCGGAACATAGGAAAACCAATGTAAATTTTAAGGGGGTCAATTATTGGCTTCCCTGTACATTTTATAGAAAAAATGTAAGATAACTTTTTGAAGAGACCAATCTGGCAAACCCTTGTGCAAAGTTTCAAAAAATTTTAATAAGCGAATCTTGAATTATTCAATTAAACGTAATTGCAAAATTAGCAAATTTTCGGTTCAGGTAAAACCAAACGGGCACCAGTAAAATGAATATTGTCACTGACGTGAATAAAAGTGTCAATAAATCAGTGACAGTCGATATTTGAAAACAAGTATGAATTATTCAATCGACGAAAAAATAGCCATGATTAAGTGGGATTATGCGGGAAATAGTTTTAGAGCAGTATTTGAAATGTTTTATAATTACAATGTTTTATTTAAAAAAAAGACATTTCTTGTATTCGGCTGTACGTCAGATTTGACAAAGCCTTATAACAAATTGTTTGCTGGTGGCTGGTGTCTGGTTTTACCTGGACCGAAAATTTGGTAATTTTGCAATTACATTTAATTGAATAATTCAAGATTCGCTTATTAAAATTTTTTGAAACTTTGCACGAGGGTTTGCCAGATTGGTCTCTTCAAAAAGTTATGTAACATTTTTTCTGTAAAATGTACAGGGAAGCCAATAATTGACCCCCTTAAAATTTACATGGGATTTCCTATGTTCCGCTCGGCGACGCACCACCCGGTATGTAAATAACCACTGGAATACTGAGGTACGGTGAAAATATGGAGAAATTAACTCTATACTGTAAATTCAGAAAGTGGACAAGTCGGTTTTAAATTTGATTTTGTTGTACAGATATGGAGGCGCTTTATTAATAATTATTGATTAAAAACGACTATACAATCCGACCCGTTGCTTAATATTTAACCATTTGGAATCCTTCAATTTATAAATGGTTCTAATCTTCTTATACCATATATTTACCTAAGGCAGGATTTTTGCACCCTTTCTATACGGTTTTTTTCGATTTTAGTTAAGCATGGCCATAAACTACTGCATAACTATCAGTCAACATAATTTTTAATATCTTGGATAATATATTCCTATAAGGGTACACATTTAAATTTACTTATTTTTTAGTCAATATGTGACATGCTCAGAAAAGCGCATATCACTATCCATAATTGAACCCAAATTTCGAGCAGATTGCACAGCAGGCAAGTCGTTCAAGATTAATTGAAACATTTATAAGTTTTTATTTCTACTAAACAGCACAATTTGTGGCTTTACCAGATTAATCGAAAGGTCGTATTTTCTAGAAATATCTAGTAGTAATTGCAGATCCTCATTTATTAAAATATTAGCAGCATTAAAGTCTACTAGATTAAGCTAAACTTCAACTGCGTATTATGGGCATATTGATGTGGTCGGCTATGTTTTAATCTTTTAACTATATCAAAAGTCTATATGCAAAACAATAAGTGCCCTAGAATAGAGCCCTGCGGTATGCCACACATTTAACACCTATATTTTTACATATCGAGTCCGGTTTTTCAAATATTCACGAATAAGTTCAATAGCTGTTGTAGAAAAAGCGGTAAAAAGTGTAATTTAGAGTTTTTTTTTAATTTTATCAAATCAGCAAAATCAAGCTTGATGCCTTTGTGCCAAGTCAATCTCTCTAAGAATATCATCTATTACATCAAGCAGTGCTGTAGCATAACCATATTTAAAACGAAATCCTACTTGTCTGGTACTAGACTAATAATCTTTAACTTTGTAATTATGCTTATTAAAAGTGTGTTACTATTATACCATAACATATGACGTAGCATTTGTCAATAAAATAAATGATTGTCACTCTGTCACATTACATTTATATTTTGTTTTTCTTCAGACAAGCCCCGCAATGGAAGGCCGTATATCCAAAATTCCAGTGTCAGTCACTGGCGGACAGCGACTAGCCAAATGCATGTCGTGGTCAGGGGATTTGACGCCGGGGCTACGTAGGCGCAGACAGGGAGAAAAGTATGTTACCGATCCTAGTCAGTTGAAGTTAAGATTTAAAAGGCATTCGAGCAGCGGTAAGTAGTTTCTGTTATTTAAAATATAACATTCTCTCTTTTTTGTCAGTATTTTTTTCCTTATAATTAAAAGAAAAGTTCATCCAATAAATACAAAATAAATAAAAAAAAATACGGTGGGCCAATAAAAATAAAAAATTGCTAATATTTCATAAATAGATCATTAAAAAAAAGCGCTCGGATCTGTCGAGTTTCATTTCTAGGTGAAAAGATTTTGTATACAGGGTGTGCTTGTGTTTTGTATACGAGGTAGAGCAAAAAGTTCTACAGCAAAGTTGTAGGGTTGACAAAAACCTACGAACTAAAATTATTTTTATGTATACTGGGTGTGTCACAAAAAAGTTACTATAAAATATGATTTTTTTTAACGGTACGCCCTGTATATTATGGTAGTAAAATGTAAGGCAAAAAGAGTACTTTACTTTGGTATAACGTTTTTAAAATTTCCGTGCGGCGTTGCAACGTAATTAATTTTTTTATGTTATTTTTTGCCTTTTAGAGGGTTCGTTTAAAAAATCATAATTAACTTAAAATTTATTCTGCGTCTATGAAACTTGTACCACAGTTAGTCTAGGGTACCTCCTCTAGGCTGACTATGATAATTTGTAATTTTTTAATACCGGGTGTTTTTAAAGAACTTTCAAACTTGCTGAAATTAAATACGCAATATCTCAAATTTTTCAAATAGAACTCCCTGTATATTTTTATCTAATTAAATTTGTCCCTCAAATACCTTCATTTTTTATTTAATATGCCCTATAGCTAAACCAAGTACTTTTTGAGATATTTTAACTTTTCTGTAAAATACTATGCATAAAACGGGTATTCTTTAAGTTTTGATCAAGATTGCTTAGAAAAAAATATTGAAGAATTAGAATTATTACTTTTCCTACAATTATTATTATTATTATTTCATACTTGAAAAATTAACCAACACAATTATTCACCTAAACTGCTATTAAAACAGCAAAATTAAATTACATACTGGGTAGATACTTACGTATTTTTGCATAAATGTACATGGTTACACTAATTTTAAATTTTAAAGATCAATTACAATTATTATAAATTGTGTTCAATATGACCTCCTAAATTTTGTACGCAAGCGTTTAGCCTTTTTGAGAATGAGTCATTAACCTTTTCCAACATAATTGGCGTGACTGTTTGAAAAATCTCCCGAATTTTATTTTTCATATTTTCACTTGTGGTAGGAGTTGTTTGATAGACTTTTTCCTTCACATATCCCCACAAGAAAAAATCCAGTTTGGTCAAATCTGGGGACCTTGCGGGCCAAAAGACCGGCCCACCTCTCCCTATCTACCGGTCATCAAAATGCTCATTTAAAAAATTTCTAACAGCATGGCTATAATGAGCTGGAGCGCCGTCATGCTGAAACCAAATCCTATCTCGAACATGGTCAGGCAACGTTTGTAGAAGGAGATTAAAATCGTTTTGTAAAAAGTTTAAATACATTTCACCTGTAAAATGTCCATTAAAAAAGTGCGGTCCAATAACGTAATGTCCTATTATTTCTGCCCAAACATTAAGCGACCATCTATGTTGATGATGAATTTCTCGGGTGAAGAATGGATTGCTGGTGTCGTAATAATGAAAATTATGTTTATTAACACTGCCATTATTATGGAATGTAGCTTCATCCGAAAAAAGTTAAAAAATTTAGGCTGACGAATCTTATCTTGCGCCCACTGACAGAAAGTCATTCTTCTTTCATAATCATGCGGAAGTAATTCCTGCAACAAATGAATATGGTAAGGATGGAATTTTTCGCTTCGAATCATGCGCGATATTGATGTTGCACTAAAGGGTAATTCTTTAGCGAGCTGCCTAACGCTTTTATGAGGATCTTGAACGACACTTAAAGCTACTGTCATCCTGTTTTCCTCATTTGTAACTGGCTTGAGCCGTTCATGTTTTTCATAAATTACACTTGTGCTTGGGGATGACTCCTTTCAGGATAAAGTTGCGCATAAATTCTAGATGCCAAAAGGCTATTTCTTTCAGCAGCTCCAAGGGCATATATCATATCAACAAATTCCTCACGAGGAAAATTCATATTGATTACAAAATTAACAATAAAAATTAAACATCGATTAACTAACTCACTGATAATAATTTCTAAAATGGTTTTTGAAGAAAAAACATTGATCTAAGCAATCTTGATTAAAACTTAAAGAATATCCGTTTTATGCATAGTATTTTACAGAAAAGTTAAAATATCTCAAAAAGTACTTGGTTTAGCTATAGGACATATTAAATAAAAAATTAAGGTATTTGAGGGACAAACTTAATTAGATAAAAATATACACGGTGTTCCATTTGACAAATTTGAGATATTGTGTATTTAATTTCAGCAAATTTGAAAGTTCTTTAAAAACACCCTAAATTAAAAAAATACAAATTATCATAGTTAGCCTAGAGGAGGTACCCTAGACTAACTGTGGTACAAGTTTCATAGGCGCAGAATAAATTTTAAATTAATTACGTTGCAACGCCGCACGGAAATTTTAAAAACGTTATACCAAAGTAAAGTACTCTTTTTGCCTCACATTTTAGTACCATAATATACAGGGCGTACCATTGTAAAAAAAAGCATATTTTATAGTAACTTTTTTGTGACACACCCAGTATACACAAAAATATTTTAAGTTCGTAGGTTTTTGTCAACCCTACAACTTTGCTGTAGAACTTTTTGCTCTACCTCGTATAGTTAAGGCGCTATCTTAGCCGTACACTTGTTGGCACACCCTGTATATTATCAATGGGATCATATATATACAAAATCGATAGTAATTAAGGGAGTAGTGGTCTAGTATTAACTTATGTCAAAGATAATAAAATTGTATCGATTTCGATCGGGCAATCTTGGATGCTTTTACTTACTATGGTCTTACAACGTCCTCACGACGATTTTTGTTCTTTACAAAGTTAAAAACATATATCCGTCGTAAACAAAATGTTTTTGACTTTTAAATCTACATGAAAAATAAATTTAAGAATTAAAATTAGTCACAGATATAATGAATTTTAAAGCTTTTATTCGTACAGACCTAACTAGGTGTGAAGAGCAATTATTGAACGAAACGCGAAGAGATTCATGACCCAGTCAAAAAACGCTGCTTTTTTCAAAAATATTCCTATCATAAGCCTAATTCAAATTAAAGGAAAAAGGAACGCGTCAGTATAGTTTTAAAGAAAGAAAGGACGTTTAGAACTTTGCGAAATTATGACTGAATCAATGATAAATATTTATATAATACACAATTGTCGATATTCATCTGACGAAAATCTATTCCATCAGGTCTATACTCAATATTTTAACGTCTTATATGGAACTTAGGGCGATTTTTTCTTAGTAGTCACTTAAAAGACGCTATCGCTCCTGGGTTGAAACGCGTTAAAATAATATTACAATGCCGAAGAGTTATCATTGCAACAAGTTGTTGCATATTCTCATTATACTCTTGATGTTCGGTGTAAATACTAAACCTTTTTTATTAAATATATTTAACACCACAACAAGTTCTCTTCGTTTAATATAGCTCTAATAGACGTGCTAAAGCATACACGACTTTTACTTAATATACTGGCAATCAACTCTCTCATTTCTCTCATTCAAAGAAAATCAAACAATTTTACTAAACCTGCAAGCACATAAATATAAAAAATAAATTATTAACATAAGTATAGCGTGATATGTACTACTGAAAACAGAAATACATTTTTATTGTATTAATCGTAAGGTCCAAAAGTTTAACGCCCCTACTCGGCTTTTGCATAAATTTGCATAAAAAAAAAATAATATGAATATTTAGTGGTTATTATTTTAACTTAAGTAAATTTAACTACATTATAAAACAAACATAATATGTATATAATGACAGTAAAAAAAAAAAGTCATCGCATTACATTGACCAAATATAAAATTAAAATTCTCATAATAATATTGGATCTCTTAACTGATGATTATTTCATATTATATGTATGTATAATTTTTAACGTCGATATTTGGAGTGTAAGTTTTTTCTTTAATTCAAATTAGGCTTATGATGACATACAAATACCTTTGGAAAAAGCATCGCTTTTTTGATTTGGTCATGAATTTCACACAATCTACTATGTTCTTTAGGGAAGGATAGGAAGTGTTAACTTTTTCATGTAGATACAAAAACTGTTTTAATTCAAACATTTTGTTAACAATTGATTTGTGTTTTTCGCTTTGTAAAGAATACGGATCATGTTTTAAAACCGATTTCTCAATTTGCCGATGTGCAGTAACAATAGTAGCGAACGTTACGTACGTCAAAACAAACCTGTATCGCTTCTAATTGGTCAACGCATCATGAAATTGAGCCGTTGTCTATGTATGATTAACAGAGTGTCCTGGACAATCGCCTGATTTGACTCCCTTAAATTTTTTTCTTTTCCAAGGGGTTAAAGTCAAATTTATAAATTCTAAAAAGTCGATAGATAGAGCTGCTGTTTATAGGAGCTCCTGGACTTACAAAAACATCTATAATAAATGATTGAATTGAATAATGAAAGGTATCGTTAATAGTTTAATTCTGCGAAATACATAAATAAGTATATATTTTCTTCTTTTTTCAATAACTGTATATATGAAATACTTTAAATTTTATATTTATTGAAATACTGGTGTAATGCCCAATAAAATAGGTAACTAATTATGAATTTGTTATCACAATATAGGTTTTACTTACACCTTGGTAATGATATGTAGTTAACTCTTCTTTAATTCCTAAAATCCGGAAACTCGGAGTGATAGAAACATATTTTTACCAAGCAATAATTCTTTCACCATAATTTTAAAACTGAGATTTGCTGAAAAGGTAATTTGATTGCTTTTAAAATAAGGTATCACTCTACCGCTATTTCCATTCAGGATTGTGGGGTTATAGTTCACCCCGCACAAGGTGAAAATTTCAAGGTCAAAATATTTTCCCCTGGAAGAAAAATCGTCGGGTTTGCACGGTATGTAAAATATTAGCCTTCCTTTACTTTTATTGACGCAACTTGTATAAAAAAATCAGTTAAACTAATTGGCTTTTAGTTTTCATCACACCTTTAGGTAAAGAAAATTGAATGCCTAAATATTGGAAAAGATATAATTTTATTATTAAATAGTAATGCTGATCACAAAATTAGCATTTTGATTAAATATAATTTAATGCTAATTTTTATATATAAAATATAAACGTCGGAAAAAGCTTTTCGCGTATAAACAAAATTTACGTATATTTGCGAAGTTGGCGATCAATACGCTCGTTAATACTGGGATACTAATTAATGTAATTTTAAACATGATCTGTGCCTATGAAGTAGATGAAAAACCTAATCGCTATAATCTAGGATTAGAACATTTTTTTATTATTGCTGTTATAATTTATTAAACGAATAGTTTAATATTTTCACATTTCAAGCTTTTTGATAAGATAATTAATTTATTCCATTCGTTTTTAAAAAACTAGTTTGTTATTTTTTATCACTGAAATTAATTATATATGTTAGTTTACAAAGAGCAGAGCGTCAATTTTAGCAGGCTTTAAATGCATATATTTTTTAAATATGCCTAAAAAAAATCGTCGAATATCTTTTGGGCTTTTCTTTTGGTCAAAAGGAAAGATGGTCAAAAATATATATATAAGCATTTAATTAAGTAGTAGGCTTTATAATACATTAAAAAATGGGTAAAAGATACCTACAACAGTCAAAATATCTACAACAGTGTATCTAGTAACATCTAGAAAGTGTAAGCCCTCGAGCCCTGTTTTGTAGTACTGAAACTGAATCAAAGATAGAGCAACAAATTTATTCATGTTGGAGCATCTTCAACGCATACAGACGAGGAAGTTGAGATTTTCTTGATGACGACATTAAAATAGCCTTATCTAAAGTTCCAACATATTGTCACACTTTTCTTTCATAGCAAGGGGACTTTAATGCGAAAAGAAGCAGAACAAAAGTTTTTTTGTTCCAGACTTTTCCTTGGGGCAACATGGAATAGGGCAGAGAAATCAAAGAGGAAATACCCTACTAGACTTCTTTCTGGAATATGGTCTGTACGCTATGAATACTATCCCTGTGAAAGCCGAACACCGAAAATGGGCATGGAACACGGAAATACAAAAAGGAACTTTAGATTATCATCACCGACAAAAAGCGACTTTTACGAGGTGCTACAGTATTAAATCGGCTGTCGATAGGTAGTGACTATAGAATACCCAGGGCAACAATAAGAATGAACGTAAGGAGGGGGAGAGGGCAATACTTAGTATGACGAAAAGAAATAAGTGGGCCACAGTCGAAAATAGTAGTACAAAAGTTTATATGAAATAGAGGCGAGAAATGTTGCAGAAACACCCGAAAAACGAAAAACAGTTAAGACAGATAAATAGAGAAATATCATAGGCATTTCGAAAAAAAAGGAAGGGATTATAACAACAAATGGATAACGAGGACTATTGAAGAGAATAAAAGAATAAAAGTATTTGAGAAAAAAACTCTCAAAAAGAACTGAGATTAATAAACTGAACGATAAAAACAGGCAACCCTCCACAGATAAAAAAGAAAGCCTGGAAATCATAAAATAATTTTATTCAAACCTGTACAGCAAAAGACCAGAAGAAAATGATCTCCAGCCAATCCCTCAAATTCTTGATTAGGGATCGGAAGAGCTGCCGGAAATAACTACATAGGAAGTTAAGAAATCACTATTAGAGATGAAGAACGGTAAAGCTGCTTATAAAGATGGTATTGTGGTCAAGGCAGTTAAGGAAGAGGGAGAGATATACTGAAGTAAATAACAGTCTTATTTAATACATGTCTTATTGAAGCAATATATCCTACATATTAGAATAATACCACAATAGTTATAATGCACAAAAAGGAAAATATTGCCAACCTAAACAACTATAGGCCAATTAGCTTACTGTCACACCTCTACAAAAATATTTGCCAAAATTATTACTAGACGCCTTAAATCTTAACTTGACTCCTCAGTTCCAAAACAGGCTGGTTATGGGACCAATGACCAACAACAACTAATACAACTTGAAATTCGACAGGGAGACACAATCTCGCCTAAGCTGTTCACCACGCTTCGGGAGTACTTGTTCAAAAATATTAAGCTAAAAAGTCTAGGTTTAAATATCGATGGAGAAGATCTTATATAATATCAGCTTACCTAGGTAAAACGGAAGAAATGCTGTCAAAACTGACATTTGCCCAACACAAAGTTGGTCTCAAAATCAACGTAATCAACATAAACGGAATTTATAAGGAACCTGGAAATATCTAGAAGATAAGATCGGAAATTAATCGGAAAATTGGCCTAACAGGGGCAGCTTATGGTAAACTTAAGCATATGTTTAAGTCAGAGATTCCGTTGTACCTTAAACGCAATGTTTTTGATCATTGCATACTGCCTGTCATGACTTAAGGTTCAGAGTCTTCAACGTTAACTAAGAAATCAGTAAATAAAGTGAGTTAAACCACGCGCCACGGTACTTTCTCTATTATGAATTACAGGGATAGAATTCCCAATGAAACAATACTATAGGGAATCGAGATGACAGATGCGGTAGAGCGAATGGCTTGCTTGCTTGCTTGAAGTGAAGTTGGGCTGGACATTGGAGGAGATTAATTTTTCTCTTGAAAGTTTTCTTGTTTAATACTTAAAAATAAATTATAAAAATTATTGCAGGAAGGTGTTGAAGGGATTTTATTTCGATTAATGTATTACCTCTTATGATCTTTTTATTGTCGCGTATGATAGATACATTGGTAACTGACTTTACATTAAACATATATTATTTTTAAAAAAATACTGTTAAGTGAATATTATGGCTTGTGCTATAATTGGAGACTTACTTCTAAGATAAGGACTTTTTTATACAAACCATTAGAATTCTCATTCCTTCTCTTTACAGGTTCAACCTCAATCCTTCAAATATCCCACCTTGATCCATTTCCACTATTAAGAACCCTCTTAGTCTGGATTTGCTCCCATTTCAGGTATTATAGTTATTATTAAAATAAGGCAGTTAGCACAGAAAGTTAAGTGATAAAAGGATTGGTTTGTCTGGATACTTCGTGAGTTTTGAGGAAGCAAAAAAAAGGTGGTACTTGCCAACACGTGTTTTTTTCTTATTCAGGATTAGAAAACCTGAGAAAAAAATACATAGGGAACAACAGGAGGGAACAACCGATTTGTGTAATAACCTCTAGTACCACCTTTATTTTTTCCACTTCCTGATTTACGAAGCATCTGGAAAATCCGATTCTTTTATTATATAAATATATATTTTTTATATATTATGTTCTTATATAACAGATTCTGTTATCATAAATTAAAATTCGCCAGCTTTATTAGCAGAAATTCCAATTTCAGATAGGTTTATACAAACAATTACTATAAACAAGTATTTTTTAAACCTAAGAATATAATTTTAAGAAATTATATGGCTAAAAATAAAAGAAAAATTAATAAATATAGCATATATGATTTAAAATATTGAACTTAATATCCACTGCAGAAACAACTTGAAAAGCCGCATGTTTAAAAATATAAATATACGATATCTTTTTTACTTGTGACTTTTTTGTTCATTTGTGTCATTTTTGCTATTCATGACTCAATATTAGCTCAAAACAGCTTCAGTTCATTTCGCCTAGATTAAACAAAATATCTGGTTATGTTTAACTCATATTATATACCTAAAAGTAAATTCCTCACTTCCTACTTGAAAGATATACAGGGTGGCCATTTGAAAACGAAACAGAGCCTATTTTGGGTCCCTCAGAACATTTGCGAAAAAATCCTCGAACCCGTCAACTTTTGATTCAAGGGGGAAACATTTTTTTGCTAGTTTCGAACCCTGAGGGCAAAGTCCTAGCAGGGTTGACAAGGGCCCCCAAAATTTTAAATGGAACGGGGGGTCGAGTGGTACCTTATTTTGAAGGTATTTTTATGTGGATTATAACCCTAAAGTTTTAAATCGTTACTATTTGCCTAGTCGATACAGGGGCTAATAAAAGTTACAAAAAAATTTTAAAAAGTATAATTTTAAATAAAGGGCTTAAAGATAAAATCAATCAAGTAAATGTTCAAAATGTTGGCCTTCGACTTCCATACAATAATACAGGTTTTGTTCAAACCTTTCCCGTACATTTTGCAAAATATTAATAAATCAAAAAAAAAATCTAACGGGCTTAAGTCCGGGGAACGAGGAGGCCATTCAATAGCTCCTCTTCTTCCAATCCATTGTCCTGGAAACGTTTGGTCCAAATATTGACGAACCCTTGCAGCATAGTGGGGTGGCGCCCCATCTTGCTGAAATGCTAGACGATTTTCCAAGTACTCGTTGTTATTTTCTAGTATCTCCACTAATGCTGGGTGAATTGTATTTTCTAATAACTCCAGGTACATCTCTCCTGTTAAATTGCCATGTAAAAAAAGGGGCCTACGATATGTTTACCAAAAATACCAGCCCAAACATTTAATTTTTCAGGATGTTGTGTATGCACCTCACGAAATATTCTGGGATTTAAATTAACCCAATAGCGACAGTTGTGACGATTTACAGTACCGTTTAGGAAAAAGGAGCATTCGTCAAAAACATACATTAAATAGAAAGTGTCGATCATTGGCGGCTTGTTCAGATATAGTTTCACAAAATTGTATACGCCTATCAAAATCGTCTTCGTTTAGTTCTTGTAAGAGATGCATTTTGTACGGATGAAACTTGTTTTTTTAATATCTTCTGAATGCTGCTTCTCTTAATACCAGACACGGTTGATAACTTCCTTGTGCTCAGTGTAGGATCTTGCACAATATGGCCTAAAATAGCTACTTCTGAAGCTTCATTCACCACTGGATTATCCATTTCGCGCTTTTTATTAGCCACAGACCCAGTTTCCCAAAATTTTTTATCCAATTCCAAAATGTATTTGCGATGGACCTGTCGATTAGGTTGTTGTAGTGTGTTAAAGAGCTGGGCAGTTCTATTAGCATTTTCATTGTTCGCAAAGAAAAGAGAAATATATTTCAACTCTTTCAGCAAGTGAATAAACCATTATCACACTTTAAAGAGCTATTTGTTTGACACACTATGATCTGACAGCAGTAATTGACAACCACTATTAAACTTCAAAATGTTGCTATAATAACAGTCTCAACAATAACCAAGAGTTGCCTTGCAGAATTGGCATTATAATTTAGGGTTATAATCCACATAAAAATACCTTCAAAATAAGGTATCACTCGACCCCCCGTTCCATTTAAAATTTTGGGGGCCCTTGTCACCCCCGCTAGGGCTTGCCCTCAGGGGGGTGAAACTAGCAAAAAAATGGTTCTCCCTTGAATCAAAAATTGACGGGTCCGAGGATTTTTTCGCAAATGTTCTGAGGGACCCAAAATAGGCTCTGTTTCGTTTTCAAATGGCCACCCTGTATAGTATTATTTTAATAATTTATGCTTTATTCATTTATCTTTTATTAATGTACATGTTTATTTAAATTCTTAAGTTATTGGACATTTAATAATTAGATACGATTTATAAACTTTCTTTAATAACTTTTGGAGGGAATCAAACAGTGTTTATTTTGAGTGAAAACAAATTTTAAATAAATTAACTTAAAAATAAAGGGTTTTCGGTCAGTGCTTATTAAGGATAATGATCTTATGTCAAGAATTCGATTTAATTTCATTCATATCAATTGGAACAGTTAACAATACCTTTTAGAGAGATTAAAAGTTCTTAGTTTCTTATTAACTTATTATATTGGTAAAGCGCTTTAAATCTTTAGCAGGTCATCTTCAGTGCGGACATCATCAATCTTGTTTGTTGCAATATTAGAGTTTTGGTCCTATTTATTTTAGTCTAATTATTTTTATATATAAAACGCTCACTGCTGTGGAAAATACTTTTTTTTTTTAATTTTCACACCTTTCACACGATGCAATTTATCATTGCAATTATGCAATTAATCAGAGAAAGAAGTTGATAATTCTCATGGTAGGTTATAGAGGACTCCGTTACTCTATGGATTGTCGTCGAAAATATATAAACTCGGATATCCGGTCTGCCCTGTGAACTCTTTTACTGATTCGGCACGTTATCTATTATCACCTTAGCTCAACAAGGTTTTAAGAAATATGACTCAGTTCAATAATGTTTATTCGATTAAAAATTTAGTTGAAGGAATACTTTAATCCCAAGTGGAGCGGTCTTGATTTCCTTTCATGTCAAAAATCTTTTTTCGAGTATCCCCTAAAGATTGCATATCACTTGTCTCTCTCCTTTCCTTAGGGAAGTGTTCATGCACGACTTAAAATTATATACCGTCCTTTTACCAACAATATAGTTTTCTATAAAAGATACATATGATATTTGTATCGCGTGGGATGGAGGGGAAAATAAATTGAATAATTTCATGACTTTATAGAAAAATTTCTTTCGCGATTATAGATTTTTCAAAATAAAGCACAATAAAACATATTGCAGTTCTTAATGGCTTCCCAATTAATTCAATAAATAAATAATTTTTTCAATTTTAAAATAAATCTTAATTGTCTCACAATATAGTGCATAATAAACCAGATATACACGATTTAAAATTTCATTGTCCATTTTAATTAAGTTATTTTGGTAACGTTATTTCTTGTTTTCCGTATAATTAGTTAAATTTTTGAAAAACTTTTTTTTTTCATTTTGTTTAAAACTCTCAACATTCTTTACAATCATTTGATTACCACTAAGAACAAGAAAGATAACTAAATTGGGAGTTTATTCGTTGAGCTGCAATGCGGTTTATGTGGACCAATCTGGGACTCAAATTCATATGAGATTGGGAAGTATTACATGAGTGTCCTAAAGCTAAAAAGCTGGCCCTTCTAGGAACATTGGTAATAACAAAAGCCAAGACAATAGCAGTGCTCAACTGTGTGAACATTTTAAATTTCAAACTGTAGGTACTTGCTTTTTCAACAATTTGACCTTGCCTTAAAATTGTCCTTATATAAAACAAGTGCATTACACCAACCCAATTTAACGCAGGGCTGAATGCTACCTACTTATAGTACGGGGCTACGCGGTTCGATTCCTACATTCGACAAACCTTTCTTATTTTTTTTTATATATATTCTTTATTTTATTTTTTACCTTTAAACTTAAAATTTTAACTTTTAATTTTCTACCCTCGACTGTATCATGCGGTGTTGCTTTTTGCATTTTTCTTTTTCATTAGTGAATACACAAGGTATGAAGTTATTCGTTTATAATTTTTGTGTAAATTAAGTTTGATTAATAAGTGTTCATAACGCTTATTATTCCTATTTCTTACAGTAGATCTGATGATGCCTAGTACAGGCGAAACACGTGTAATCCTTTGACTTTATATCTTAATATATTTGATAGCTGTTACTTGAATTTTAATTTATTACTATTTAATATTCAGATGTTGTTTTAGTAATTTCAACATTATGCTATTTTATTTTGTACACCTTGATTACTTTTATTTTTGGTGAAATTGTTATTATTAAGTTTGGAACTACTCTTGCATATATTCCATTGGAGTAGGATATCTTGGTTTTATTTTATACCTATACTGTTTATTATAAGAGTTATTTATTATGTTATGGAATGAAATTTTAAAAGAAACTTGAATTTCACTACAATAAATTGACGCAAACAAATTATGATCTCTAGATTATTTGTTTACATTATTACCTTACTTTCACTAATAATTTCTTGATTGTCTTAATAAAATTTATTTGAAAAAGTTTCCTCGAAATACACACTGTTTGACTTTCGCGAACCTACAGCCATTTACCTAGTTTTATTCTGCAAATTTACGAACCGAATTCGACATATCCGGCATTTGAATACACCAACGTCAGTAATCAACAACTGATTTACGATTTTCAGGTCTGAGAGCAAGGGGCATATCAAACTGTCTAATAGACGCGCCCGAGAGTAGTCCCGAGTCCTCCGAAGGCCCGCCACCTCCTCCACCCGGTGGAGATCCGCCATCCGAATCTCAGGTGAGGTGTCGAAGGTTCCGACCCGTTACGTAGGAGAGCGTCGACATCCCGCATTAAATGTGATTTTGTTCTGTTCACGTGCCTAACAGTTTTCGTCAAGTGTTCAGTGGAAAGGTAAAAACCATCCCGATTGCTCCGTTCGAGTTTAATTTTTGTTTAGGGCTTAAATAAACCACTGTGAAAAGGCGGTATGTGCTTTTTGTTGAGTGGCTTATTGTCGGAGCCGAATGATAGATTGGGTGGATGATGGTCACTGAGCGTTTTTATGATTTTTACTACTTTCTCGAAAATATTTGTTTAAAGGAGATTTTTAAATTCAGATTTTGAGGCGCATTTTTTGCTTGAACTGTAATGATTTATTAATTAGGGTCCAATAGAAGATTTTTTTAATATACTTAATGCCGAGGAGTGGCTGTGTATTTTCGCACAGAAAATGTGTGGGAAAGAAAGCGAACTGTCTTTATCGTAAACAAGAAATCAAAAAAAGGGTTAACGAAAAGTAGATTTTGATAAGAGATTCAAAGGCAAATGAATTACTGAACGCGATTTTAGAACTACTATTTCTTTTAATTATTGTTTTTTATTTTTGACTTTTTCACACGCACAGTCTCTAACGATGCCTGTCCTTTTTTAAATTTAAAGAAAAAACATTTAGACGAGAAGTTGGTAATATGAAACTTCATTTTGTTATTCTATAGCAATTTTCTTGTTTTGTGTATTATGTACAAAAATTAAACATTAATCCGTTTTCTAATAAATAATCTATTATAATAAATATAAAAACTAACAATCTTAAGATAGGTTTAAAAAAAAATACAAAATTCTGAATAAAGTGCAGTTCGGCGAAAAATGTGCTGATAATATGGATCCCCGAATTTACATCCATACTATTATCAAAAATAAAATTTATTTATACTGGCCTAATAGAAAACGAAAGACACTAGAAACATTTATTGACAAAAAATCACAAACGTAATGATCTTTATCGCAGTGAGAACACATAATGCACTGCACCCATAGTTTACCTTTCATGTCCTCGGAAAATCTGCTGTCGCAGAAAACACTTGCTTTTGAATTGGGGTTATTTCCGAAATGGATTTGTAGATCACTAGATGAGTAAATGACGCTAATGTTACTTCCTTCTTCATATGATTCTGGTTCTTCTTTCCTTTTTGATCTACTCTTTGTAGATCGTTTTTTGTTGAAAGCTTTTTTATCGCCTCAACTTTTACCACAGGAAGTACTAGGTGTGGTATTCTGTTCTTGGTTAAGACGAAAATTTATTGATATAACTTTTCTTTTCTTACCAGATTCCTTTAATTCACTTTTGTAAGGCTAACTGGTAATCTGGTAACTGGAGTTTGAACCGGCAGGAGAAATGCAATTATCCTATGCGATATTCTCATTTCCAATGGAGCTATCAGTTAGTGACTCGCCTTGGTGTTCAGGTTCATTAAAATTGGCATCTGTGAAGATTTGTTGATTGCAGAAAAAAAGTCCGGTCTTGGAAAAATCAATAATTGCTATTGATCCAGTTGGACATTGAATATACCTTTTGTTAAACAGTTCTGCAATATCTTAGGGTCCAAGACGCCGCTGAGTATGACGCATTCAAAGTCAGACAGCTTCATTGTAATGGGTTTTTAGTAAGTACCCGCATAAATCTTTTGTTTAAGGGCTGGAGTTTTTTGTGTGCTATGCTATAGACTTTTTATGGTTACATAATTCTGCCGGGCTAGATCTATAATTTTATCTTAATGTTTCGTGTATGTGAATAGTCTCAACAACACTGGAGACTCTGCAGAAGGCTTAACATGATTTCAAAAAGAAAGTTACTTTGACCAACCTGATACCTTGACCTTTGATCGCCGCATCTTCCAATTGAGCCAAGTGGTGTATTTCTCATAAGATTACTTATTCAACATCTGACTGTCATTGTTGACAGTTTTTGTTTGAACAATCGAGAGACTAGTTTCTGGATCCGTTAATTTATTCTTTTTATATTCGTTTTCCAGAAGATAAAAAATGTTATTAACCCTGTTAAAACCATTAGCTCTTGAAGTTAAAGTACCCATAAGTTTGCGAATAGAAATCTTATTCTGGTGATGACGCAGAAAATGGTCTAGCCCTGCACGTCCTGCTTTTCCTTTAGCACCGAAAAGCTATTACATTTACATCTTTACGAGTTAATCTGTGATATTTACATTTGCTTGCTTGTCCCAAATTTTACGACGGGATGCTTCTTGCCGAACGACTTTACTTAAAAAGTGACTTATACAGAGGGTGTTTCAGAACTACGGGATCAAACTTCTAGGGGTTACTTAGTGTAATAGTAGAAAACATTTGAGTATAGGGACCCATGTCCGGAAAAGTATCACTACTTTTGTACATGATATCATCACAATAATTGTTCAAAATATCTTCCTCCAATCTGAGTACACCGATTTAAACGTCGCACAGTATTTCGGCGGACTTGAGTAGCAGTTTGATATTCGTTTTGAATTATTTGAAATGCTGCTATTCATTCAATTGAATCTTGTTTTGTTTCTACTAAAGTTTCGAAAACTTTGCACGTCACCATCGGAAAAAATCTAGCGACGTTAAATCGGGTCACCTAGCAGGCCAAGAAAACTGGCAAAAACCTCTGGCAATTCAACTCTGTTCTCGTTTTTAAAGATAACATGAGATTTTGTTTAAGATCATCAGCTATAAGATTTTCAGACATTGACATTGACATTTTCAACAATTTGATGGTATCATGTATAACCCTTTCAAGGCGGATTTTTATTTATTTCATGAAAAGCATAATTTACTTATTGGTTTCATATTTCAAAAGTAAAAGGTTCTTAGAGAGGTTTGTAATTTTTTCAAATTTTTTTGTGGGACATATCGTCCCATCAGTCCATTCCATTGGGACAATATGTCCCACCAGCTCTGAAATAAAGACATACATAAGTGGAACAAATAATTTTTTTCAAAATATTGCATAATTTCACATATGGAAAGGGGTAAAACAGTCATTGCATAGAGGCACACTGCATACCCTGCAAACAGTTCTTGTGCGTTTCTCCACCTTGTTTTGTGAACATCTTATGCACCTTCTCCGTTTCTGCTCGACAATCGGCATATGGTCGCCAACATTCACCATAGTTTTTTTGTCGCTTTGATGCTCGTCCGGTAGTTGAACGCCTCTTCACACCGGCTTTGCTTTTCCCTTGGTCAATTAGGCTTTCGGCTAGGGCTATCAAGAATTCCAAAAATGGTATCTTCTTACGTCTAACTTCATTGTAAATAATGAATGAGTTTACAGCTGTTATCATTAATAATTTGTAGAAAACTTTTTTCCACCGCTTGGTAGACTTGCGGTCGAATTCATAAAGGCCAGCTAAATGATCGATCAAATCGACGCCTCCCATATACTTCTTGTAAAAGGAGATTATCTCGGAACATTCGACAGCAAGTTTTTGGCCGTCCTTTTGTTTTCGGTCAACAAATGTACGCTGATCCCTATGACTATGAGTTACTAATTGCCAATACTTCTTTGGTATCCTGCCATCTAGTAAAAGGTTATCCCGTCATTCGTGCATAAAAATTTTGCTTCACTTTTTTCTAATTTATCCTGACTTTTTGGTATATTTTTTCGCGTACCAATACAGGTTCCTACTGCAGCATATGACAATGTTTTCATCAATGTCACCGATGTAAAATATCGGTCAAAACAGATCACAACATCAGATTTCATTATTGAGCTGGTGAGTTTTCTAACAACCCTTTCCCCTACTGTTCCATCTGCTTGTCCATCCTGCTGTCCACTATATACATCGAGGTCATATACATAACCGCTAAGAGAGTCGCTTCTTACCCATAACTTTATTCCACGTTTGATGGGCTTCAATGGCAAATACTGCTTTAGACTCGACATCCCTTTGAATTTTGCCATACTTTCATCTATAGACTGATAGACCGAATCCTCTCTTGCACTTCGATATGTATGCTTGAAACACTCTAGAAGCCTTTCCACATAATAAATCTTCGAGCAATCTTCTGGTTTCTCTGGACTGTTGAAGTATAATTTGGATATTAGTAGTTTATAACGGTCACGTGATATTGCATTTTTTATTGCAGTATTACCCATGGAGGTATGCTTTGACCAATAGCAACTCAAACTTGGAAGCGTGTTGTAAGCCATTACAATCATAACACCAGTCAACATCATAATTTCAGAAGGATCAGTTTGCTTAACTTTTTTTTTAGTTTTTTTTTCCAAAATTGTTAATCTTTCATTAGTACACTGAGATATAAATATATATAAGCTTTTTGGAAATAACTTTATCAATCTCCGTAGACTGACTATTTATAGAGCTCAAGAGAATTTCGGTATTCCTTGCAATAGGAAGTTGTATCCTTGGGGTATAGTTCTGCGGTACTGAATTCCAGATTATGTTGTCTGATGCAGATGAAGTTGAAGGCCCTGTTTGAGGATTTGCTGATGCATTTGGGATGTCGGACATAACTGTATCTGTTATTGACAAGATAATGAAAACGAACCTTATATTAAACTACTAAAATACTCAGAACTTACTTATCACTGAATGAAACTACTTTTGTAGATAAAACACTTTGTAAAGAAACTTTACCACATGCAGCAAAACTAGCAACTTAGCCAATGTTGTCAATTGTTTTGCGCATTAAACATAGATGTCACTGTCTGTTTTAAAATAAAGGAGAGGTTCCATATGAAAAACAGGTTCCATATTACCAGTTTCTCCTTTACGGTATATAATTTTTTTCCATATGGAAAATTCAATTATATTTACATGTTTAGTGTTCAACAGATGCATAACTTAAAAGTTCTTTTAATGCATAAAATTTAGAAACACATTAGAAAGGTAGCCAAGGAAAGGGAAAAAAGGGACTATGACACATAAAAGAAGATTCTATAAAATAAATAGAAGTTGAAAAAAAAACAGTAAACCTTATATACCGGATGGTACAGGATGAAGGAAACACTCATATGACATATTTGTTTCATAAGCCAAAGAAACGAAATTTGGTGTGTGTAAGTCATTAGAAAAGTCTTTGGCAGAATGATAAAACACCAAAAAAAACTTGTAACTTGAAATTATAATAAATAAAATGGTCCGTATGGTCAAAGTAAATAAGTAAACCTTAATTAACACGTTTCCTTTTGAAGGTATCAGGTTATCAACAGACATTGGCCTTGTTTCCCGCACAGCATTTTTTAATATCAAAGTTTATGTCGAAAACTATCAATTTTTTTGTTGCAAGAAATTCAAACTAATATTTCGTGGGCAATCCCGTTAATTACAGTTCAAGCAAAGTCTGAACCGAAAACCTCCTTTTTTGCAAAACAAAGGTAGTGTTCTAAAAAAGTTTAAATAGCTTTAAAAAGTGATTTATTTTAGTGATCTAATCAAACTGAGGTTACGGTAATCTCACTACGTAACTTTTAATTTTGGTAGCAAAAATTAGCTCACACTTATTCTCTTCTCGTTAATAAGAATATAGTGATACAAATTGTTCAGGTAAATTATAATAATCTAGAAACAGTTTTGTCAAACGCATGTAGAAACAGTTTTAAAAATAGGAGATGTTTTAGATTTTTTAAGGTAATAGAATCGTTTTCATCAAAATTGAAAGTTACACGTATTACTTTAGGAAGTAATGTTAATTTAGAATGCCATAAAAATATTGTAACGATGGACAATGTAAACATCAAACGCAAAATTGTTTGTTCATCTTTGTAAATAAAACTACGTGCCCATCCTAATAAACGAATCTTAAAAAATGTTCTATTTAATGCATTTATTTGCAGTTCATTTTTGCGGCAGAAATTTATAAACTAGCTAGTTTTGTATGGCTTTCACTTAATAGGCAGAAATCTGTATGCTTTGTCCATTAGGTATCGGTCAGCTTATTAATAGTGAACTGTCAAATAAATGTTTAAAATTGCCCTTCCTACGATATTTTAAAATTTAGTTAAAAAAATTAGTACTGCAACCTTTCAGAATTTAAATTAAATTTACTTCAATTTTCTTTTCTTAAATCAAATTTTAAGTAATTTTTTGATATTTCTAGTTTTTTGAGATTTTCTTAAATTTAAGTAAATTCATAAGAATCTAAAAACGGTTAAATCCTTTATGATTAAATCTTGGAAAAAGCAATTAAAAAATGTTTTTAAGAAGAATAAATTATAGGAATTTGAGTATATTTCCTGCCTGAAAATATACTCGCCGACACAAAATTCCGCCACCCTGAAATATTGGCCAAGTTTGATGTTTTATAAATTTTTTATTTTTTATCAGATTCTCACGATTTTGCCATCAGTTTTTAGATACATTTGTTGTGATTTTTTAAAATCATTTTTTAAAGTAGGATTTTTTCGATTAGGCTATATTATACAGGAGCAAAACAAACTCTTATTTTTTCTCGTAATTTCAAAAAACTGGAAAATTAAGGTGGATAATTCTGTTTACATACTGTTCCTTGTAATCTTTGATGTATTCTAAACAATTCGATTTTTGATTCATTCCATTATCTCATTTCTGCTGCTAGCTGCAAATTTTTTATTAAAACGCTGATTTGAAGCTTATTTTTAGATAATTAATGTCAAGTTTTCGGTTAAAAATTATCGACGTTGGCTAAGGACGCAATTAATGTGACATAAAGTTTGACAGTGTCACTATTATAATTTGTTGTGTGTCAATATGGTATTAACTCCAGCAGACGTGGGTAGAATTTTTGCGTTAATAGAGGATGGCTGTAGCAAAAGTTATGTCGCCCGTACTCTGAGATTTCCGCGGTCTACAGTTCGAGATGCCTGGAATATTTACAGACGGGAATTTTTACTAGACGACAAGGCTCTGGCAGAAGGAGAATGACCACTTCAGCTGATGATCACTTTGTCACCATTAGTTCTTTAAGAGATCGAAGATCTACTGCTGTGTATCTAAAAAATGACTTGCGAATACTTCATGGAGTAAGTGTAAGAACGATACGTAGAAGATTAGCAGAAGCTGGACTTTATTCACGAAGGCCAGCAAGATGTCCACAATTACTTCCTCGGCATCGACAACACCGACTGAGGTTTGCAAGATCGCATTTTGAGTGGATTCTAGAACAGTGGGCAAACGTACTATTAACAGATGAATCCAGGGTTTGTTTAAGGATGTCGGATGGTCGTAAGCGGGTATACAGACGTAGAAATGAAAGATATGCTGACTGCACCATTTCAGAACAAATCTCATATCGTGGCGGTTCAGTCGTGATTTGGGCTTTGATTGAACTTGTATTTATTGAAAATGGAGCTCTAACCGCCCACCGTTACATTAAGGAAATCCTTCAAGAAGTTGTTGTCCCATTTGCTCTATTCCTTACTTATCTAACCTTATTCATTCGATGCCGCGAAGACTGAAAGCTGTTATGGCTGCGAGAGGAGGAAGTACACGTTATTAAAATTGTTTTTTTTTTAATTAACTTTATGATATACCTAGTGTTTGTTTCTCCTAATAAAAATACGCTTCAAATCAGCGTTTTAATAAAAAAAATTGCAGCTCGCATCAGAAATGAGATAATGGAATAAATCAAAAATCGAAATGTTTAGAATACATCAAAGATTACAAGGAACAGTATGTAAACAGAATTATCCACCTTAATTTTCCTACAGGGTCTTTTGAAATTACGAGAAAAAACAACAGTTTGTTTTACTTCTGTATAATATAGCCTAATCAAAAAATGCTACTTTACAAAATGATTTTAAAAAATCACAACAAATGTATCTAAAAACTAATGGCAAAATCGAGAGAATCTGATAAAAAATACAAAATTTATAAAACATCAAACTTGGCCAATATTTCAGGGTGGCGGAATTTTGTGCCGGCGAGTGTGAAATGTATGGAACTCGTTTTTAGGTAGTTATGTAAAAAAAAACATTGTAAAGGACTTTCCCAATATTTCACATTAACTTATTTAACTTTGCGTTATAGGAAAGTGCAAAAATCAATGTATTTGTGTATCATATTAATCAAGGTTATGTACACTTAATATTTTTTTGTGATTGTTCAAATTTCTGGCAGCATCGCTTTAAAGCAAATTACCGCATTATCTTTTAAATTGAACATCGAACATGATAATCCTGAGATTATTAGAAAAAGATAAATACAATTTTATATAAGTTTGGATGTTGTCAGATTTAAGAACCTTATAATGGATTTTCTAAAGCGAAATGTGAACTTTATGAAATATTTTCTAGTCCCCCAAATGCCAAGTATTTTTTTAAAGTACTTGATTTTCTATTCTAGTCAATGACGGAGGCGATAGATTTTAAAGAATTATAAATATTTATGAAAAAATAAATACTTTGTAAAAACTATGATATTACATCTTAGGGATATAGGAGAAAAGTCAAAATGTGGAGTCTATGAGTGTTTGTTTAGTAAAGTTGGTATCGCGTGAAGTGAATGTAAGATTTCGGATTTTGACTTTCACACAAAAAAAATTCAAAACTGAACAAGAAATATATAGCTATTAAAAATTACACTTGATTAAGTAAAAATAAAGAAAAAATATTAGACTGCTAACGTTGTTTTTTTTTGAATTGTACTATATTTGTTTTTTGTTTTGTTTTAGCGCTGTATTTTTAAATTATTATAGTTAATAAAAATAAAAAAGAGAATTTGAATGTAAAAAGTTTATTTTTTCCTATGTTTAAAGTATAAAGGTAAGTTAACTTTTTTCCCTGGTACAAGGGCTTTACAAGCTAAGTGTCTTAGCCACGAAATTACACGGGTAAGTCAATAAGTCAGCAGAGTAGTTTATTACCCTGAAGATAATATTGGTCGATATCGTGATCTTGAACTATTGAATATTTAAAAATTAATTGAAAAATATTCTACAATATACAAGGTACTTTCAAAAAGCAGGGTGCGATAAAGGTAATTTTTTCAAAATGATACATACAATATGTATTTAAAAGTCATTTTTTATTTCTGCGTATAATTTCCTATTAACCAGAATGAAATCATTACACATACTTCAACTGTAAAGAATGACTACAAAGACCTCTTACTTATATTATTAACCTCATATTTATCACTGGCACAATTCCAAAATACTTTAAACAATTGTCACACCAATACATAAAAAGGACCTACATAAACTATTGAAAGCTATCGACCAATTAAACAACCTTTCAAAAGTATTACAAACATGTATCATCTAAATCGCCTAAAAAACCTTTTTAAGACATTTTGGGGTACTATCACAGAATCAATTTGATTTCTCGGAGGGTCTTAGCACAGTACACGCAATACAGAAACTAACATCTCAAATTACCAAGAACTTGAACAATGATAAAAAATGCATTGCAGTTTTTATTGACTTGAGCGAAGACCTTCGATACTGTGCCTCATAACTTTCTTTTAGATACCCTGGAATATTATGGTATTAGAGGTATGGTCAAATAGCTATTTGAAAGTTACTTCGAAGATAGAGAACAGTACCTAAATATAAATGATATACTCAGCGACCAAGAGTTAATAAAACTTGAAGTACCACAAGGAACAGTATTAGGTCCAATTCTTTTCCTTATTTATATTAACTCATTGCTTGCTTAGAAGTCTTCTTATTTATTCCAGGCAATTGAGTGCATTCAACCATATGACAAAGACAAATAATTGGTTTTTGAAGATGATGTGACTATTATTCAGAGGAAGTACATGGAAATAAGTAAAAATTTGTTGTGTGAGGGTTTTGGACAAGTAAAGAATTGGTTATGCGCCCATAAACTTACAATTAATATGGATAAAACTAACTATATAGCTTTTTCACCGAACAATAAAAATAAACCACGTTTTGATAAAATACCACCATTAAACTAAGAAATCCACTAAGAAATTTCTGAAACAAATAAGACTAAGTATCTTGGGGTCATAATTGACCAAAACTGAAAATGTAGTGATCATATTGATTACCTTTGCGATAAAATTCGTAGTTGTATTCATAAATGCTATGTGTTTCCAGAAATATATAATAAATATAGTGCTTATTATAAATATATGGTAGACGTGTTGCTATCCTATTAAATTATAGTATTGGGTGGTATTAAAAATCAAATCTTTAATCTTTAAAAGTTTTCCAAAATTATGTTCTCTAAGTAATTTACAAAAAGAACTAAGTATACTGAACTGAATTGTTATACCGGGTGGTGCGTCGCCGAGCGGAACATATGAAAATCCATAAAAATTTTAAGGGGGTCAATTACTGGCTTCCCTGTACATTTTATAGAAAAAATGTAAGATAACTTTTTGAAGAGACCAATCTGGCAAAGCCTTTTGCAAAGTTTCAAAAAATTTTAATAAGCGCATCTTGAATTATTCAATTAAATGTAATTGCAAAATTAACAAATTTTCGGTTCAGGTAAAACCAAATGGGCACCAGTAAAATCAATATTGTCACTGAGGTGAGGGAAAGTGTTAATAAATCAGTGACAGTCGATGTTTCAAAACAAGTATGAATTTCAATCGACGAAAAAATAGCCATATTAAAGTTTAGATAAAAAAAAGTAATAAATTTAAAGTTTAGATGAAAAAGTAATGTTAACGTGTCTTACTTTGAATATATGGTTGTGAGATTGATAAAACGAAAAAAAACATTTCTTGTATTCGGCTGTACGTCAGATTTGACAAAGCCTTATAACAAATTCTTTGCTGGTGGCTGGTGTCTGGTTTTACCTGAACCGAAAATTTGGTAATTTTGCAATTACATTTAATTGAATAATTCAAGATTCGCTTATTAACATTTTTTGAAAGTTTGCACAAGGGTTCGCCAGATTGGTCTCTTCAAAAAATTATCTTACATTTTTTCTGTAAAATATACAGGGAAGCCAATAATTGACCCCCTTAAAATTTACATGGGATTTCCTATTTCCGCTCGGCGACGCACCACCCGGTATACCAATTCAGTTCAGTATAGTCAGTTCTTTTTGTAAATTACTTTGAGAACATAATTTTGGACAACTTTCAAAGATTTGATTTTTAATACCACCCAATACTATAATTTAATAGGACAGCAACACGTCTACCATATATTTATAATAAGCACTATATTTTTTATATATTTCTCGAAACACATATCATTTATGAATACAACTACGATTTTTATCGCAAACTTATAATTTTCTCTAGTATGCTGATAATTATTGATTCCTGTTTTCTTCTCAACACACTGATTTTATATTAATTTTATAAACAAATATTAATGCTTCTATTTTTTTGTAACGATTTTTGTTATGTGATAGAAATAGATGGTTTCTGTACGTATACAAGATACAGGGTGTTTTCAAAATTAAGTCATTGTTAGTATTTTAACTGATTGTAAGACTCGTCAAAAGGACTTGATATAACAAATATCATTTATATTAAAGTTGGATAATAAAAGATATTGGATAAAAAAATTTGAAAAAATAAGGATGTCATTAACAAATTTTTTGATATTCTCGGTGAATGTAGTGTAAATTCTTACCTGTTTTTTACCTATTTTTTATTGACTGCTTTTATTCTATTAGATTATTTTCAGTACGAATCTTCGGTTTTATTAGTTGTATCAGTCTTTTAATAGTGCGTAAGTATTTCATTTTTCTGATTATTTTCTCCGGAAAAATGGCCCAGGTTTACGAAAACAACGAAATAGTAAACATAATACTTATACCTATGGAGAGTGCCAATAAAATGCAGCCGCAGCATGCAGGTTGTAGGCGGAAAGGTTTCCTTTAAGAAATAATCCGGCCCCACGTATGTTTGTAAATTTAATTATTAGAGTTGCTGACACAGGATATTTAAAGAAGCAACGAGGAGGCCACGCTGCTCAACATAAAATGGTACAAATTAGGGAAGACGTTTGAAAAATGGTCGAAGACGACCTAACAATGATTATTATTGGAGGTATTAGAGCCATAGCAGCTGAAGTTGAAGTTTCTTACAGTAAAGTATGCAAGACAATACAAGAATATTATTATCCTTATCATTAGCAACGTTCGGCAGAAATACAGATTTTACTTACGAAATTAATTTTGTGTCAGATTGTCATCTACATTCATCATCAACAATCATGTTTGGGCATCAGAAAATCAGCTAAAGATCTTTTTACAGCATCCGCATGATGTATTGCTTTAATTTTCAACATAGATTTCCATTAAATGCTTGGCTGGAGTGGTAAACGGTATGCTTACTGGATCCTGTTTTTTTCAACTTTGACTCAACTTTAAAAACACTCTGTATAAGTTATTCTCTTAGAAATTGCATATCAATATAAAATCGCGCTAAATCACTAAAAATGTATTCATGCTACAGCAGAAAATGAAATCCATGTGCCGATAGTTCAAATACAACGATATAATAGATCATTAACTTAAAGGGAAAAAGTCATTATTTAAGCTTAGGAAATAAACATAAATGTCGGATATTTGGTTAAGCGCCTATTTAAACAATACTATATTTGAAATTTCCAAAAACTCAAATGTTTAAAATTTTAAACGGTTTAGAACATTAAATTGTATATATGTATATAATCTTATAGGTTTATTCTTTTCAATGATGCGTTTAAAATTGTTGCCATTAATGGATTAATGAAATTACCAGTAAAAATAATTTCCGTAAGCCCAGAAGAAGATAACAAATTTTTAATTAGGATAATCCTAAATTAATTGGATTTTCCTATTTGCCATTATTCATGTAAATGGCATATTCCATTCACCACATTTCTGGCGTATTGGAGATTATTGATTTTATAATATGTAATAGATGTTTTTCATTGTATGGACAGGTTCTAATAAGTAGATCAAACACGTTACACTTAGTACTATTTAGTAATGAAAATAGACAAATTCCAAAAACTACTTAATTCAATATGCGTCATTTTTTTCCAAGTATTTTTTTATTGAAATATTACATGTTAAGTAGGATGCCTCTACAAGGGACAAAGGTTATGTATACAGGTTGGGGAATCGATCATTATGCATAGAGAGGTGCTTAAAGGCGAAATATGGCATCCCACACGTAGGCATTTCGTGCGCTCTGCTACATAGCTGTTTTTCAGTAGAGATGGGACCTTGAAAAACATCGATGTGAATATCGATATCATCAAAGAAAAACATCGATATTTTATATTATACAGGTTGTACCCGTCTAACTGGTCAAAAGTGCTAGAGTATATACAGGCACCATAGAGAAGTAATTTGAGATAGGACACGGATTGTGGGAGGTGCAACGTTTCCAAAATACAAAGTGTTGAAATTTTTCCTCTGTATTAAAAATGCTTTTAGCGATTTCAGGTGATTTGACTTCTCCAGGAACCGACTTGCAGCACACGAGTCCTAAATTTTTTGGAAAAAAAGGTACGTCACTGTTTTTTTATGGGGTTTCTTCTATTTTTTTGTGACAATAAATTTAGCCAAAATAACCTACAGAAAACTAAGTTAAGTGACAGTAATCGACCAAAAGTCATTTTTATTATTATCACTACCATTTAATAGTAACTACATATATCTCTTAAAGTGTTTAAAAGAAATACTGCAAAAATAAAATTAATAGCATTGCGCAAGTGACCCATAGCGTGATCCGTTTTTTCCATTAGCGATTACCATTTCCAAAAAAAATTCTAATGCAGGCTTTCCTACATCAATTTACCACACAAATCGGAATCGGAATCTCAAAATGTTTATTATGCTATAATTGAACCGGTGTAAGCAGAAAGGGCACAAGTCAATATTTTGACAAATTGCCATTATACCTAAAATGTGTTCTCCTATGGTAGACGCAACGGATTATGCATAAGGGGCACAAGTCCGCATCCCCGATGTCTTAAAAATATCGGGTAATAATGCTAGCGTTATGCATAAAAGGCACACGTCAGTGACATGTGCCGTTTATGCGAAATGTTAGTGTTTCAAATGGTGGGGTCAACATGTGTTTGTCGTGCGTTTTACGTCATCAACAAAAATTCGACTTCAGTTAATCTGTTGGTTGCTTCGGGGACGGTTGCACGTGGTTTTAGTTTCATTTGACATAGATGACCATTCTGAATTAACGCCTTCTAAGTATGCTCGCAACATACAGAACAAGGCAAGATTGGAAGGAAAGTCTTATAAAAACAGTAAAGGAAGTTGTGAGAAAAAAATTAATAATGGAGTCCTTTGCAGGTAGGTTCTTTTATGCTATTTTTGGCACATCGGTTAATTTCATTATTTACTTGTAGAATGAAATGCTCTGAAAAGTTCTCTGATGCAGATAGATTGGCGATTTTTCAACGATTTTATACTTTAAGCTCTAAAAACAAACAAGACATTTTTCTACAGGGTCTTGTGGATATGATGGAAGTAAAGCAGCGGCGTCCTCGACCAGTTGACAAAAATAAACCCAAATCAAAAAGTTTCAAGTACTACTCATTTAAAGGAAGTTCCAAAGTAGAGATTTGTGTTAAAGCATTTTTGAATTTATATGCTAGTATCACGTACAAACGCATCAGGAGAATTAACTTACGCGGAAAAATGACAAGTGCTAATACTTTCTCAGAAGAAATTCGGAATTGTGTAAAGGAACACATACAATCATTTCCTACAAAAATCAGCCACTATTCAGGACGTGAAAACATTATTTGAATAGCCAACTAAATTTGACAAAAATGCATCAGCTTTACCTAGAGAAGTATCCAAACCAAAAGGTAAGCTTTTCATTTTATAGATGCTTTTTCCGTGAAAATTTTAATCTCTCTTTCAGAAGACCACAAGTTGATGTTTGTTCGACTTGTGAATTACTAAATAACAAAATAAAAGACCAACATTTGAATGATACGGCCAAGCGTACTGCCGTCGCAGAATTGATAGTTCACAAACGAAAGGCTAAAAAATTTTATTCAAAAATAACCAAAGATATTGAAGAAAAGGAAAATAAAGACCAAGTTCTGTCATTGGCCTTCGATTTTATGCATAATGTCCACTTACCCACAACGCCTGTGGGTGAGGTATTTTACTACCAGCAGCTTACTGTGTCCGTATTTTGTATTCACAATCTTAAGACAAATAAATTCAGGATGTACGTTTACCACGAGGGACAGGCAAAGAAACAGCTGACGAAATGTGTACGTTTGTTCTCGAATATCTTAATGAATTCAAGGAAAATCAATCGGAGCTTCATCTTTACAGTGATAACTGCTGGGGCCAAAACAAGAATCATACTATGGTCAGGATGTTTTTGGCTCTTACAGATTCTGGTAAATTTAGCATGATTTGGCACTTTTTTCCAGTTAGGGGGCATTCATTTCTCCCGTGTGACAGGGACTTCGTGTTGGTGAAAAAAAATGTACGGAAACATGATAGAATATGCACCATTCACGAGATCTCCACGATTATTATTACCAGTACAAAAAATAATACAAAATTTTCAGTCAAAGAGGTTGCAACAAGTGACGTATTAGATTTCAAAAACTGGTGGGGAAAATTTTATAAAAAAACCTGTGTCTCTGAAGAAACAAAACATTTTCTTCGTAACGAAAAGGTCAACTTTCAAATAAGCACCTTTTCATGTTTTAAATACACATCCCAACAAAAAGGCACTGTTCAAGCCTATCCTTTTACTGACGGTTTGGTGTCACATACATTTAATTTATCACAACCTGGAATGGCCTGCCCAACTTTGCCAACGAGCCTTGCGCATCCCTTAGGAAATGTTTCTATTAAGGCCAACAAAATGAAGCATATAAGCAAATGCACTGCTTTTGTTGCAGAAGAACACAAACCATATTTTGATGCTATTTTTCAGTGGCCTACAATCAACAATCAATGAGTGATCCGAAGATTAGTTTTTCCAAAACATTGTACTCTTCTATTGAAATTAGCTGTTTATTTTTGACTTGTACTTTACATAACTAAAGCTGTATTAAAAAAAATAAATATTTTTCAAATTTACTAAATAGCATCATTTGCAAAAAGGGCACATGTCAATTCTTTCAAAGTCTTCTGGGAGAGCTAAAATCAATTTTTGAATTTAAAATATAAGGAGACAAATCGTGCTATTCAAACTACAAATCAATTATAACACTAAATGTTAATAATTTTACTCAATTTGATGAAAAAACAGTTTTTATCGATTTCCCAAAAATGTATTTTTTTGACATATGTGCCCTTTCTGCTTACATCGATTCAATTATTCTACATGCTTAAAATGCTTACTATTGCATAATGAAAATTAAAAAATTATTCTAATAAAAATAATATAATTATAAACTTTGATAAAAGTAAAGTTTTAACACTATACAAAAATAAAATGAAAACTCTTAAAAATAAACTTAACAATAATTAATTCTTTAAATAAAAGCCTCAAACAGACCGCCTTCTTTGGCCTATCAGTAACTTAACCTGTCATAAAAGCCATGTCGTAGAGTTAGAGCCATAGAGTTTCTGGTGAATTTACATTGACATATTCAATTATTTTCTCTCGCAACTTCTCTTATTTTGTTGGCTTATTAAAGTAGTATTTGTAAATGGCCTTCTTAAGATAATTCCAAAAATAAAAGTCACTTGGGGACAAATCTGGAGATCTAGGATCGTCAGTCCAAGTATTTTTTAAAGATTCTTTATCATAACCGCATTACGAGCAGGATTTAAATGACAAGAAGAAGTTGATTTTTGCAGCAAATCAAGGTATTTTTGAGCGTTTAAAGTACCATCAATAAAAATCGAACAACGAAATATTGTGTTTTCCATGTAATCGAAAAAATTATTTATCTGAAAATAGAATATTTTCGTAAGTTGGTATAAGTTGATATTTCAAACATTTGAACCCATGTTTTTAACAAATACTGGTAACAGTTTTATGGTCCATGTCCAGTTCCTCTTCAACACATCTACTTGATTATGTTAAATCCACTTCTAGGGCACTACAAACCATTTTTTCCAGTCGTTCTTGTTCCTAGATTCTTTCGATAGAAGATTTTTGCACATTGATGTGAACTTTATGACACTTTTGAAGACAATACGATGTCTCAAAATTCAAAACTACATTTAAAATTGTTTTTTCGCAAGGAATCGGTCTATTTTCAAATTTAATTTTAAAAAATTATGCCAAATTGCCTACGTAAAACCACTTAATAATTTGACCTGTTTTGAAAGGAGTATAAACAGCCATAATAAGTTCAGACAAAAATAATACCGGCTTAAAATTCAACAGTGCAGCGTGCAGTTGTACTTCTGTAAAAAAAATAAAATTATCAAATAACTGTCAGACGACCGGAGGCGGCCGCTCATACACCTCAGGACGCGGTGTTGTTATTATTTTGGACAATCCGTAATCTTCAATTCCCCAACCTGTATATAAAAATTACTAAAGTTTTAACTAATTAACACGAAACATAAAGAGAATCCACTTGTACTTAACATAAGCAATAATTCGTGTTTTTAAAACTTAACCATAAGTATGTTCTATACAATAACAGTTATAAGAATTGCAGTTCAGTTTGTAAAATTCCACTCCAAAGATCACATCTTTGAAAGAACTCGATATTTTTAACTTTAAATAAATAAATTCGCGGGACTGACTGGGGTTTAAGGAAAGTGTTTTTTTTTTTAATTTTGTTATTAAGATGGGAATTGATAAATGTTACAACATAATCTATTCATAAAGAGAAAGTGAAATATTTAGAAAGTGGCAAATATAGCAACTAAAAGCGGATATTTTGTGTTATAGTAAGAATGATGGGATAATGATCTGGAAAAATATGATTTGATGAGTGCACGGTTTTCTATTTATGGGAAAATCTTTATGTTGGCATTTATTATTAAATTTATTTATAATATATTTTTAGACTTTAAACTTCATTTATATTTAGCTACATAGAGGGAGGAGGCAAATAAGATATGATTTAAGGTATATGTACTAAAATAATAAAACAGTAGGTAAATAAGTTTTTATATAAGCTGCTAACTGTGCTTGGGTGATCTCGTGATAAGTAATTTGTATAAAATTTATAATTCCATTATACTCATTTAAATTGAGATATTGCATTAAATTAAGATTAAAATTAAGTTTTATATTTAAGCATCTTCAATAAAATCAATAAAAAGTTGTAATTCTTAGAATTTACTTGATAATGTTATATGCTTGATGAGGTCGTATGTCACAGATAAATTTTCATTATCTATAGACCTTTAAGAGTGAATATACCGTCAAGTAAATCTTGATTATCGCCGACATGTTATTTCAAAAACCTGAATCCGATCTAAAAAGATCTCATGGAAAATTCCTACTACTTATTTTGTGTTTATTGTACGCCTTGACTCATCCTATATGTGTGGTGTGTAAACAGGAAACATGCGCAGAACGATGGAAGCACAGCGGTTGATATCGTATTTAATAAATGCCAAACAAGAAAGCCATGATTTAATAATACGCAAAAATTCTAAGAAATAGTGATTCTATTATGCTACGAACAAAAAAAATCATTTATTAGTTTAGTTTTGTCTAGCTTTTAAATATCAAGCAAACGGTCAGGTAATAATCTCATATTAAAAGTCCGTTCGGTTAAAAATCAAATTAGGCATTTCTTGTGAAACTCAATAATTTAAATTAGTTACCTCTTTTGGTAGATCATCATCACTATTTAATTATGTATCATAATCATCACTATTACTTACTTGCCAAACAATCTTATTCACCTTAAAAACTCAAACCTTTAACGATACCTTTCGTTAATTAATTCATTCTGCAAAGTTCAATAATTCTTAAATATTAGTAATTAATAAATAATTATGCATTCGTCACAACAATTTAGATTTTACTAAACTCAACTTAAAGTTATTCAAAGTTGGTTAATTGGAGAATTTGATGAATTTTGGAATAGCTATTTATGTATCAAGGGCATTGTAAGGACGATAATGCCCCGAAGGTGAAAATAGTAGGTTTCCGCCTGATGTGCATAGAGTCTAACAATGCCCGTGGTGCATACAATGCTTTATGTTTTACCTAAAAATTAGTTAATTAGTTATGGTCTATAAAAATATAGACATCTCGCAATACCATCGTCTCATATCTTTTTTAAAAGTTAAGTCGAAAGGATATGTCCCGAAGAAGTCTAAAGTTTTGGAAGGAGAACAAATAATAAAATTTATTAAGATGGCTCCTGATATCTACCTGGTACACAAAGTCATATTGGTAATGGGTGTTTTTGGAGGTTTAAGACGAGATGAGTTGGTCAAAATGACCATTGATGATATTGAAGATAGAGGAACGGTCTTGGTTATAAAGGTACCAGAAACTAAAACTTTAACTTCAAAAAGTTTTACTATCATTGAAGAAGATTTAGGCGCTTTAAATTTAATAAAAAACTTTATTTCCAAAATAAAAATTACAATTTTGAAATGTCCCGGAAAATGTAGCTGATTCCACTATAGAATGGTCGGTGTTTTTTGTGGTGGTAGAGGTGGCAGCACTAACGCTATTTTGTATAGTTTGTAAATTGTCCATTAAAATTATTTTTGTATAAAATGGATGTATATTCTTTATTATGAGAGAAATAAAATTGGATAAGCAATAAAATTTCCGGGCATTATCATAATGCCCGCTTGTCAGTTTTCTTTTTCCCAGTGTATTCTTTGCCTTGCTCTCTTTTTTTTGTTAATATTTTCCCTCCAAGTATTCTGTCTAACATCGTGTCTTTTTCGCTTCTTCCTGTTATTATTGGAAATGGAACGTTCTTCTTCTGTACTACCTTCTTCCGTTTGTTTTTGTTCTCTTACAGTACTGGTTATGTTATAATCTTCTTCAGTTGAATCACTCTCTTTACTTTCTTGGATGAAGTCAGGATCCTTTCGCCTTACAGTCTGTGTTTTAATCCCGTCGTTATCAGAATTATCTTTTCCAATAATTTAATTTTTTTTTGCAAAATTTGATGCTTCTGGTTCGAGTTCTGCTTCTAAAGTATCCTGACATGACTGAGGCTTTACGTTATCTTCATTTTCTATAACATTATCATTTTCGGTCCCATAGTTGTTTGAAAAATAAGTACATTATACACCTAGGGACTAATGTGGAATTTTAAATCCCTAGATGAAAATTTAATAGTCCAACCAACGGGAGGGTCTTAGTCTTTAGTCTTGCGCTGTATTTACTATTTTATGCATTTTAGGGATTTAAAGGGTACTTTAAATCCATAAATCTTACTTCAAATACCTAGGGATATAAAATGCCACTTCTTTCCACGAAAATAAGGACCGTACTAGGACGATTATCGTAATTTTCTCTCGTGTCTCATTATAGTAAGTAATTGTTTATTTATCATAAAATTTATATTTTTTTTTAAGTTATTTTAATTTTCCTTAAATATAGGTATTTTGATTATTTTCTGAAGCACAAAATGGTAACTCGCTAAAATAATTTTAATTCTTACAAAATTACATGCAATAAATGGTTTGCAAAAAATAAATTTGTTTTACAAAGTTGACTTTAGTTGCTTAAAAACAAATGAATTTAATGTTTATTTCTGGATTTAGCAAGCCTTTTACTTATTGTTGGCGACATTTTGTCTATTGAGTACTGGTTTACTGTTAAATAAAATTACCTTATTATATAATTACCAGGGTGTAGTTTTTTTCGGTCCATATAAAAAATGAAAGTTGATAATGATAACTCAGAGACCAAACGTCAGATTTAAACTATTTATACATCAAATTGTAAATCACAAAAAGTGGCAATAAATAAGTGCCTTCGATTTTTTAGTATCTCTTAAAATAGAGCTGGTAAAAAATAAAAACAATTTTGCCAAATTTCTTTTTTTTCCGGATATCTTCAGAGTTTTAAAATGGTTGAAATTGTATTTAATTAAGAATCCAATTATGCAACTTTTCTCTAATTTAACCGACCTCGTATCTCCTACGGTTTCTGAGATCCCCATGCAGTTCATTCTTATCTTGGATACCCTGTATATAATTTGACATGAAAACTGTCTTAAGCCTCCTTCCCTTTTTCATTATCCTTATCATCAAACATGAAGCGCTAATGAAATTTAAGAAAAGGGGGATAGATTTGGAGGTAATGGAACCTGGTATATAATTGAGCATTTCGAACATCCTTAAGAACTTTACATTTAAAGCAAATGGAACTGTTGGGTAGCCTAAAAACACATTTTTGGGCACTAATTCCCTAATGGCGACATATTTTCTCGGTGTTTCCTAAAATGTTAGGTATTACTTTCACAAATACTCTAGAAAAATGTAGGAAAACAAAAAGTTCCAATAAAAACGCAAAATTTGGAAAACGTTCGTTCTGTTTCTATCTATCTCTTTTCTTCTTATTATAAAGGTGTAATTACGTATGTCTTAGATTACATGGCTAAGTGATTCTAAATACTTCGTTAAAACGCGCGATTGCCATGTCTCTTCTGGAATTTTTAGAAATATTTTCTTTGGGCATATAAATAGAGTGGAGGTGACTGTTAGTTATCACATTAGAAAAAAAGGAAATTTAAAAAAAAAACTGAAAATAGTAAAAAACTATCTTGAAATATTAAATTAATGAGTGCTTTTTAAAAGAAAAAACAATGGATTGTTCAGTTGTACTTTTACAATCAGGGAGTTTTGTGAGTATTTTTTTGTGATTTTTTTGAGTTCAGTCTTCTTCAGTTCAATCTTCTATCGCTTCTATAATCTAAATTCTTATCGACTTTAAGTATCTCTATTCTCCAGGTCTCTATTCAGTTAAAAAAGAATATAAAAAACAAACGGAAATTTGGAAAATATTACATGATATTGCTCAATGTGTCCAATAATCCGATTGTGGCAAAAGTCACGTTGGAATTTAACTACACGCCCTTGTAAATATATTTCAATAAAATAGTTATACAAAATTTAAACAAATACAGGGTCCCGAAATTACATCGCAATATTTTACCAGCCGCATCTTTGTCTAAATATAAGACAAAAACTCCATATACAGGAATCTTGAAAAGGGTGTTTTGTATAATTCCTGTTGAAGATGGTTATTTGTTAATATTTTCGAAACGCCTGGTCGTTATTTTTTGAAATTTTTATCGTATACTACTGTTATTGTTACTAACTGATTTTATAACAGTTAATGCTAAAATGTATACAGGGTCGATTAAAATTAGTGGTCAGCAAAGATAAAAATGTCATAACTTTTTTTCTGGTTAATTTTTAATTATGTGGATAGTAAAATTAAAAAGAATCAAAATTTTTACATAAAAAAGGCGCTCTTGTCTTATTTCGATAGAAGCGTCCGTTTTTGAAGTAATCAGACATACATGTTTTGCAACTTACAATCATAAAGTATTTTTAATCACGTTTAATAAAATTAAAAGGTATTTTACAAATCATCAGGTTTAAACATGACATAAGACTATTACAAATACTTAATTTTAAGATTAAAAACTGTTTTCTTTGTTTAAAATTTTATTTCAAAATTGTAAATAATGTGTAAATAATTCAGAAAAATTAAAGCAATTAACTTATTAGCTAAGAAAAGAAAACTAAAAATACCAAACAGAACAAACAAACAAAAAATTTCCTGAAACCAGAGGCTTCTAACGAAATAAGAGAAGAGTACCGGCGATAAAAATTTCATAAAATAACGAACAGGCGTTTCGAAAATATTAACAAAAAACCATCTTCAATAGGAATTATAAAATACCCTGTAACATGAAAAAGATTAACTTTTGAAGATTCTTGTATATGAAGTTTTTATCTTATATTTAGACAAAGATGCGGCTGGTAAAATATTGCGATGTAATTTCGGGACACTCTGCATAACCTGGATAGCCTCAACCCTTTTTCCCGCATAAAAATAATTTTGCTTATTTGTATGTCAATATAGCAACATTGCCCTAGTTCAGAGAATAAGCAGAAAACAAGTTTCATTTGTTGTTGAGTTTTTGCATTGTATGTTTTGAAAAAATGTGCAGAAGATTTTGTTTTTTTCGGGTTTTTTGACCTTTATTTTGATCACAAAGCTGCTTTTTATATTTAGTTATGTAGTACAGATGCTGTTTCACTCTATAGTTGATAGTAAAAGTACCCCACCCAGCACACTTCCGGTTCCAGAGAAGCTTCTAGGGTAAAAAAAAAAACAAAAAAAAAACACTTTTTGAAACAGCGCCGATAGTTTTGTGTTCTATAAAGACACTAGAAAAGGCCTATATAGAAAAATGTTTCGTATAAATTGTTACCTTCCCTTTAAATTTACCGGACCCGATAAATGTACTAAAGTCATACACTCCGCTTATACTCAATTTAAACTTTTGAACACTCTGTTTCAAAAGTATAAATCTGCGACAGTTTGAGTCGGATCTTCGGTCTATACCCTGGAACAATATATATAATTTAACAGATGTTGATCAAAAAATGTCTTTTATAACAGACAACATAGTTGCCTTGCTTAATTTACATGCACCACCTATAAAATTTCGCATTACCAAGCCGTACGCTCCATGGTTGACTGACGCTGAAAGGGCTATGATGCAGGATAGAGATAGAATGCTAGCAAAATACAAAAAAGATAAAAGTATTGATGACTGGAATAATTATAAACTCCTAAGAAATATGACCACTCTTGCAATACGTAATGAAAAAAAATCATATTTTAACTTACAAATAACTGCTACAAAAGATGTTTGGTCTTCAAGAAAATTACTTAACCTAAAAAATAACAAAATAGAAATAATATTCCTAAAAATCTTAAAAATGTTGAAAAAATTAATCAGTCTTTTATTAACTCTGTTCCAAAAATTAATTTAAATAAAAATACTCTAAATTATTATAAAAATGTTAAAAAGAACTTATTTCAAACGAGTTTTAAGTTTTTGGCCGTGTCGGAGTATGATATTGTAAAGGTTATTAATAACATTTAAACTACTGCCACGGACATTGATGAAATTAATATATATACCATCCGACTATGTCTGCCTTTTCTACTACCTTATATTGTCCATGTCATAAACTTCTGTCTCGAAAATTCTGTTTTTCCTTCAATGTGGAAAAAAGCGGAAATTAGCCCTTTAATCAAAACGTTTAATCGATCTGAGACCAATAAGCATTCTTCCAACGCTATCAAAAATATTAGAAAAAGTAATGGAAATGCAGCTTCAGAAATATGTTAAAGACAACCAATTTTACCAGTGACACAATCAGGGCTTAGATCGAACCACAGCTGTTGTACAGCATTGGCCTCTATAACTGATGATATTTTATCACTTTATCAGCATTTGATTCCAATAAACTAACATTGCTGGTAATGCTTGACTTAACAAGGCCTTTGATACTCTCAGCCATGATCTTTTAATAAATAATTTGTTGGCTTAGGGGAGGAGGTATGCGCGTTGATTGCTAATTATCTTATAGATAGGTATCAAGCTGTTTCTTATGATGGGGTAGATTCTGTTTTTTTACAGATTTCTTCTGGCGTGCTCCAGGGCTCCATCCTTGGGCCAATCCTTTTTTCAGTTTATGTATCAAACATGGCAAAAATATTCATATGATCTAAGTTGCACTATTATACTGATGATACTCAAATATATCTCTCATTTGAACCAGGTGAACGTTCCCAATCAGTGGCTGCCTTGCTAATGTTTACGAGTTTTCTAAAAATCATTGCTTACAATTAAATTCTATGAAATCAGCATTTATGCTGTTTGGGAGGAAGGGTAGCCGTAAGAATTTTTACAGTATTATGCGAACTTAATTCATAGCAATAACGAGCCTATAAAACACGTCGAGCACTGCAAGAGCTTGGGTTTGATTCTGGATAGTGACGTGCGATTCACACAGCACGTAAATTCATGTATTCAAAAAGGATTTTTAAACCTTAAAAATATTTATCCACATCGTTACGTTTTAAATAAAAAAACAAAAATTCTACTGTGTGATTCGCTGGTCCTATCACAGCTTAATCATTGCAATGCAGTGTTTGGTTCATGCTTAAGAACTGCTGAAGAGAGTAGAATTCAGAATAGAATCAGTACCTTACATTCATATATGGCATAAGGAAGCGCAACCTCAGGCCCATATAAAACACAAGCTTAAGGAAACCAGGTGGTTGACTATGCACAGCAGAAGGATTTTTCATGCATATTAAATATTTTTTAAAATAATTGATTTAAGATCTCCACCTTACTTATATATCAAAATAACATTTTGCACAGATGTTCACAATGTTCACAATATAAATACCCGGTATAAAGGAAGGCTAACACCCCCGCTTCACTCAACCGAAACTTATAAAAGATCATTTTCTTATCAAATTTCAAAAATTATAAATAGCTGCCAAACCAATACCGAAAACATTTTTAGCTTATATTCTTTAAAAAAATACATTTTTAAGAAATTTCTGCAGGAACAATAAAGCATAATTTACTGGGTGTTGCATTTAATTTTTTTTTACTTTCTTTTCTCTATTCCGATGATGATAACAAAAACAATTGAAGAGCAGAAATTAGAAAGGGCTTAAGTGCCAAAAAAAAAGGTTTTGGGATAATAGAGAAAAACTAAATAAAAGTCAGAGAACTTTAAGTAAAGCTTCATTAAGTATTATGCATTTAAACTGAAACGGAAGACCTACTTCTTAACAAAAATTTGCAAATTAAACTTCTTACCACAAAGTAAAAATGTTTAAACAAGTAAAATTAGGAAAAGGCCTAAGTGCCATAACTGATTTTGTCTTCAATCTGAAGTAGCTGTTTATAATAACGTTGGTGTTCTGGATCTTGAAGATAAGGAATGCTTCGAAGAGATACCTTTTGATTTTCCGACACCTTGCTTTCTGATGGCAGCTTCATTATATTAGCCTGTCTGAGTCCAGCTAAAGTTTTCCCTTTCTTTAAAACTTGCATCGATGATGGATTTTCAGCTGATCTTTCGCAGATTGACTTGACTTAATGTTGGCTTTAATTTGACACTCTATTTTGTCACATGTGCTACACGTATCAACTCGTGGTCTGTGGAAACTTAGGTTGGGAAAATCCTTGATGAAAACAGATCTGTAAAATTTGTATGTGACTGGCGAATCTGGGTGTAATTGCGTAAAAACTTTAAACAGTCTATGGATATTTAAGTCAGGACTAAGGTATTCTTTTTCGGATTTGGCCCTTGAATAATGACCAACTTCCCTTGGTATCATGTTTACATGATTTTTTACCAGAAGACGATCAGCTTCAGAAAATTTTGGAGCAGCATGTCTGGTACGTTTATCATTATAACAGGTCTCACCCATTTTCGTCTTTTCAATGAGGACCCGTACATTTTATCGTTAACACCGAATGTATTCTGAAATGTTTTCTTACATACCCGTTCAAATTTTCCTTGGCCATTAGGAAGGGAGTAATATATTGTTGCTTGACGTCTGCTATTTTGCTCATCCTCATACGAACCATGTCGCTTTCTTTGAACATCACAAACACTTATAAGCCCCATTAGAAAAGTGCTTTGTGTTTTCATATTTTGTGCATGGTACTTGTCAAAAAAGGAACGTCTTCTTTCGTGGGTAACACCTTTGCAGCCGAACTTACATTTGCATGTAATCTACAAAAAAATAAACAAAGTTATAACCGGGAAAGAAAACAGTAGCTATTTTCGCGGAGATCATCCCAAACCGGTTCTGAACACTAAGGCCTAACCTACAAATACATTCACAAACCAACGTCAACACACATACCATTTTCTTAGTCTAATTCCTGCCTTAGCGTTGAAAACCGGTTCGGAATAATCTCCGCGAAAATAGCTAATAAGTTTGTATCCCATACCTGCTGTTCTGGATAGTTTTTTTCAGGTACTAATGGTACTATCTTCTTTTTATAAGTTTTGTATGACTTTCCACTTATTTTTAAACGACTCTGTTCACTTCTAAATGAACCACTGCCTTTACTTCTCCTTTTTCTTTGGGTTTTTTACATTATAATGTATTTAAAATCAAGAAATTATCACACACAACGTACACGTGCAAATGTCTAGACATAACTAAGGTAATAAGTATATGGGACTTAGGACCTTCCTAATTTCTAAGGAAAATACTTGCGCACATAAAAATATCGACATTTACGAGGGACACTTATAAAGGTAAAAATATAATTTTGGCACTTTTCATAGGACATAAAGCATGGCACATAGAACGTTTCTATGTAAAAAAAACTGAATTTCGGAAAAAAGGCACTTCCACTCTTCAATTAGTGCAATAGACTAAATATTATGATATACATACATATAACGGACTGTATATTTTGCTTTGTGATGTGTTTTGTTTGTGGGGTTGAATTTGATTCTTTTTCCTTGTGTAAGTAAATATGCTGTCAGATTTTCTTTTTGTGTGCTGGTTGATGTACTCTTTATAATATATAGCGTCTATATTATTCCTATTTTGAAACTTAGTATAGTATAGATAATTAGGTTAGATGGAAGAACATGCATTTAGATATCTAAATCTTTGTGCGCTGAATCTCGCCTTTAAAATAACGCTTTTAAATTAACTTTCTAATTGTCTTTTTTTTCCTAAATAAAAAGGCCTTTATTATGTAAGACCCTGTTTATTCTCTAAAGAATTGAAATATTTTTCTTAGTCATTAAAATGAAATTTATCGGTCTGACCGAAAAGAGGTCCAGGATATTTACAAAACTAAAGCTAGCTCAGCGGTACCGTAAGTAACCAAATACGGTTTACACTTAGCGTCTCCCCTCGGGAATTATTTTTATGGGTTTCGATATAAGAGTGAGATAAATATTTGGTTTATAAAATTCATTTGAGTTTTGGTCACTAAAGAGTGAAGTTATTTAATAAAAACAATAAAGGGTATTGCGACGTGAAATAAGCTGTGTTGGTTTGGTGTAGTGTTTTACTACAAGAAAGTGTGAGGTCTTATCACAGAGTATGCTTATTTCTATCTTATTGATTACACCGATATTTTACCTTTTTAATTAAAAATGTGATTAATGAAATGTTTTAATGACCGATTGTTGTTTGTCTTGCTTGTGCTGTTGTGACGATTGTTTATTGTTTCTTGTTAAGATACTGAGCTGGTCTGGGACCACTGCACAGCACGTTGTATTTAACAAGGCTTTGTATCTGGAGAGGACCCTCGCGTTTTGGTGTCCATTGCACCCCTCATACAAAGTGTGTTATCGTCAAGTGGTCTAGATCGGAGATTGCTGTCTCAATCTCATGTTTTATGATAATGTTTTTGGTAGCATTTTGACTACGGCACAGATGTAAATAGCTCCGCAGGGAGCTATTTACATCTGTGGGCTACGGTTTGTGAGTAATGTAGTGCTCACGTTTTGGCATATTGAACGATTGTATATTATTCAATATCAGTACGTTGTCGTTATTGGGACATTTAACAATCGGATAAAAGTAATAAATTGGTGAATAATGAATTTTGGGATATTAAAGTAAAGTGGTTAAATGTTGGTGAACATGAATTAAATGATTATCGTAAAATTAAAATCACTGAGCAAGTTTAAAACATATTAATTCATATTTTTCATATTAATGTGTTTTGCTTCATATTTTTATTATTAATTAATTTTACGGGAATAAGTGTTCTCAGGTTACTTTTATTATTTCAGGTCTACACGTCACCATCTCTACTTTGGAGTCGTCCAAGCGCCCAGTTGTTTTACAAGGTGTTTATTCTATTTTTATGATTTATTTTGGACTATTTTGAATTTATTTAGCGTAATAAAAATTATAAAATTATTTAAATGACGCTCACAGCTTTTTATTATTATAATTATTATTATTATTATACATTATGATTTAAAAGTCAGTTTGTTTTTGCCCATATCTCGCGCTATACTCACCCACTGCCTAGACAGAGACCCTCAACGACGATATTTCCATTCGACCGACCAACCGCACCAGTAAAAGCTTCAGTTTTCATTGGTAGACTGACTTTATTAGGAGCTGGTGGCGTGTTTACTTACGGTTATTAACGTTCGTTATTGTCGGATTTCTTATCAGACAAGCTGTAAACATAATTTGCACTTTTGCAACATTATATAAAGGGAAATCTCGCCGTCGAGATTTCATTCGTTTTTTGCATTTTGTCGTTGTCTTTTCTCAAATAAACTTATTGTAATTTTCCCCTACAATACGTTATTGAGTGGTTACGCATAACCTAATATTAAAATTTTATTGATTTTATAAATAATAGAAGTTTCCTTCTCTTATTACTTACTTATTTTCGAATTATCTATCAAAATGCTGAACTTTGGAAACAAAAAGGTGAGTCTATTATTAGTAGGAATATTGCTAAAATTTCCCTTGATGAATTATAATAGTAGAATGATATTCTAGAATCTGTAATTTTTGTTTTCAAAATGTTTCTATTTATTTATAATATATACCTAATAATTTTTTACACACTATAATTTACATAAACACAGTCCTAATGTTTTAGCGCCGGCGTTATGCCTTATCAGTGACACTATTGATTTTCATTTAAGACCTTTTGGTTGTTTATCTACCCATGAATATTTTCTCAATTCACTATTGAGGCTCAATTATCTTAAGCAAAATGAGAAGATTTTCAAAAACCATATTTTCTAAACTTGTCTCTTCTTTTAATTCTAAACAGTTGCATGGAGACACCCCTGAAATGAGAGAAGTGGCTGCAAGGATCTGTCGAGACTATCTTCATGGGGCATGGCGAAAAGTTACTGCTGAAGATATTGGATTTAAACATATTAGGTAAGATTAAGCATTATTATTATAGTTATATATATATCAAAAGTTTTAAATAAATTACATAATAGCGATGACTTAAACCCACTTATGAATAAAAAAAAATTGAATTTAGAGTCAATGCATTAGTTCTCGACCAATTAACTAAAATATCAAGTTTCAAATGCTATAATAATTAAAACTTAGCAACACTATTAAGGTTTTTTTAAATCATTCTTTTTTTTTAAAATCCTATTCTGAGTAAATACTTATTCTTCATTCAAAAATTGCAATTTTAATAATTCTCAACCACCTATTTTACACAGCTTTAAGGGTGGTAGCGATAACAGAGACAAATTTACCTACAGAATGATACTTATATAGGATAGGATGAAATTCATTCAAATGATTAATAAAATCCAGTTCATACTAGAAAAACACAATACAGCCATTTCAAGCATGTGGACGGGACAAATCACAAAATAGGACATGTGAAAAAAAAATTTGCCAATTTGTTAGGTAATATTTCTTCACCAAAATTAGCAAATATATTCTTTATTAATTAGACAATATTTTAAAAAATATAAATGCAAGCATTATGTTTTTATAGTAGAGATAATAGCAATAAACGACGGTTGTGGACGGGACCGGAAAATTCTGTATCCTGAAATGGTTGTTTTAAGAAAAAAGATATCGTTTTTAATTTTCAACAAAATACTAGTAAATCACATTGAATGATTGAGAAAGAATTTTTCTTTAAGAATTCATAACTAAAAAATGATATTTATTTGGAATTTTATTGGATTTATTGGTTGTGGACCAGACAAAAAACCTTAATAACTTTAGAATATTTTTTTATAATTTATTTTAGTATAAATAACAATATACTATGTAATACAACTAAATTAAAGGGAATGATAACGACGAATTAGTTCAACAATAAATAATTAATGATTATAATGTTCTGTTACAGATATATTTCTTATATTGTTTTGATAGGTCTGACCAATTTTCAATATTTTTTTAGACACAGGCCTAAAAAAGTGGCATGATTGGAGCCCTGCAATGGGCAGGACACTTTCCCATCAAGCGATTAACATGTTTTTGTTATCCTGAATCTTTTGGCTTGAAACATCGATAAGATTTATATTGGTTTTACCATTAAGTGCATTAAAAAAGTCTTTGGAATTATTAATAAGAAGTTTTCTACTTTTCACCATTTCCCAGGCTACTCTTTTAAGCTTCCCTCCTACTCCATCTACAGCCCTCTTCATGAAAATGACATAAATTCGATAGAGTAAACTTGTTCTTAAACTGTGCTGCACAGCCATCAGAAATTATCGATACAGTTCTCAAAGTACTATAGGCATTTCTTAACCAATGAACTATTTCTTTTAGAAATGCCCAGACTGCAAACTTATCATGTGATAACTCATCACTGATGATAGCAAATAAATGATGGGTATTTTTAGTCCAGGCTACTGCCGTAAATATTGTGACCTGTCTGTGGCTCCAGTGCGCACTTTGTAACTCGTCCTGACTAATACATGAGTAATTTTCTGCGAAGTCTACTTGCAGGACATCTTTTTCTTCATTTATATTATTTTTTTCTTTCTCAAAATTGCGTTCTTGTGTGGTTTTTACAAAGCAATGAACTTTAAATTTCTCCATAGATTCTTGCAGTTGATCCAAAGCAGCTTTTAAAGTACCAAATACTTCTAATACTTGGGGTTTATGAAGATTGACTTGCCACCTTTTCCATTTTATTTCGGTCTCCAAATCGGTATTTAAAGGCACCAAAGCAAATTCAATATCAGTATCACAGTTTAGGCATAAATTATTTATACAGTCGAAATTATCTGTATTGCAACATATGGCTGAAAGTAATTCCTTGGAAGATTTTGGAAATTCATGTACATTTTTGCAAATAGCCTCAACCAAAAAATTAAAGTTCGCATGGTACTTGCAAACGCAAACGTCGTGAGGCATTTGGGAACTTAGCAAGATATGTTTGGGTCGATATTCGTAAAATTTTGTTAGTTTAACATCTAATTCGGGATTTTCATGTATAAACAACTGATAAGCTTCCTTTACAGTAACAGTCATGTGCCGCTTTTGCTTTTTTTTTTTTGATTCCTGATTCATTTTTTACAGCGATAACGTCTCTTTTCCCTGGCGCCTGTATACTTATCATAGCCCTGGTGTAAAACCGTTCAACACTTTCCTTAAGTTGTCTTTCCAATTTGTTCCAAGGTGTTACTTTTGCACAGACGAAACTTGTTTCTTTTGGAAATTCGGCATAAAAAAATTTCTTTAAAACCTCCTTTTTTTGCTCCGCACACTTCGGCAATACAGACTTAATTTTCTTTTCCACCTTTCCCATCGATTGTGCCGTTTTAAATGAGCTGATATTATCTGATGATTGGATTTTCTCAACTTGCAACTCTTCCCTTTTTCTCTGACGATACAACCGTTTTCTTAAAGTTTCCTGTCTTTTCTTTGCATTTATCATATTTTTCGTAAAAAAACCTTCTTGAATCAATATCTTCTGCTTCTTTCTGCTGTCTCCTTTTCTTTTGGCATCCTTCTCTTTAAAACGCATGTGCTTCTCAACATTCACTTTGAGCTTTCTTCTAAGATCTATAGATTTTTCTTTATTTGTATTAGGTGCCATATTTTCTGTAAAAAAATATGGACTCATAAGTTGGGATAAGATTGACCGAGAAAAATTATCTTAAAATTAAATAATATTAATAAATTTAATTTAAAAAAAAATGTTTTTTTTTTGGCTTCGTGGAGTATCAGCCCTCAGCGAATCGGTTGCGATATACATATAGATCACCAAAAATAAAAAAAAACTTACTTAAAATAAGTACTTTGCAGCCCGTTTTGCATTAAAAATTAAATATTTTCGATATATATATTAATAGGATCTTATTTTTATATATTTTTAATGCATGGGTTGCGGACGGGACAATTTATCTATAAAACTTTCTTGCAAAATAGTAACATGATACAAAAAAAATTTTTTACTATAATATTGCCCTAAATGCAAGTCTAACAAGTATTTACACAATGTGCAAAAATAGTAAAACATTTTTAACACATATTTAGAAAAAACATTTTTCAAAAATGTTTATGAAACTTTAAAGAGAGAAAATGGTGGTCACTTAATATTAAATAGTTCTTGACGAACACAGAGAAGGAACTTACATATTTTATATTTACCAAACAACCTTACCAAATAATATATTTTAATGAAACGAAAACAATCTTTTTTTCAAAAATTCTATACTTTTTTACTATTTTCACTTTTGAAGCAACTCACAACTTTTAACATGTTCGCTGCCAACTCGGTCTATAAGACCAAAAACGAATTAATTTTATTCGCCACCATGGTCTATAAGACCGAAAAGAAATTTTGGCACCCTTGCCAATGCAGTCTATAGGGCCGAGCTAAATATTCAATGCTCCTTCGCCAACTGTTTTATTTAGGGCTTTAATAGACTGAGTTGGCGTCTGACGATAGTTGAAACATATTAGTTTTTTAAAAATATGCCGAACTTGAGATGATTTTTATTACTTTGCATATTTTATTTCTAGATAAGGTAGGTTAGAGAAATAAGAATATTTTACATAATATATTATTTATCTTTGAAATAATCTTAAACAAAAACCAGTAGTTTACATAATAATGTATGAACAAACTTAATAAAAAAAAATCCTATCTATGGATTTTTATATCTATGAACTTTATTGAAGCAGTCTAAGCAGAAAAACGGTTCACCATCGCAACTAGTGAGTCTATTATTAGTAGCAATATTCGATATTGCTAAAATTTCCCTTGATGAATTTTTTGTAGGCAAAATTTATTTATAATATATACCTTAACCTAATATTTTTTTACATACTATAATTTACATAAACACAGTCCTAATGTTTTAGCGCCGACGTTATGCCTTATCAGTGACACTATTGATTTTCATTCAACACCTTTTGGTTGTTTATCTACCCATGAATATTTTCTCAATTCACTCTTGAGGCTTATTTATCTTAAGCAAAATGAGAAGATTTCAAAAACCAGTAGTTTACGTAATAATGTATGAACAATGGATTTTTATATCTATGAACTTTATTGAAGCAACCTTTACAATAAAAACGTACTCTAGTGAGTTTTCGTGCCTCTTTCCATCCTTTTTCGGTTCTTAGCATTTACTGCAAGGTGTTCGTTTCTTATAGTCACTTTTGCTCATTTCGTGTTTTTGGCGTTTTCTTTTTGGAGTAATCTCTGCATCCGGTTGCTCTAAAGGATCCTGCCCTTCACATAACTACTTATATGTAACAGCTTTTCGAATCTGAAGTAAGGGAATTGTGGCATCCACACTTTCCTTATACATAATCGATGCATTGACCATCGCAGTATTCAGGATAATCTCCACGCCTAACTTACAGTACCACTTAAAGGTTCTACGTAAAGGCGTCTGATAAGCTGTCATTTGATCAGATATATCGACTGATGACTTTCCTGCATTATATGCTGCAATGGCTTCAGGCTTATTTACAGTTTTTTGTCTGCGGTTTGTCGTGTCTACTGTTGTGTTGCTATGTTTTGTAGAAAGAAGTAAAACGTTACGTTTATTATTCCATGAAATTACTGTGACACCAACCTGGTTTTCGAGAGCGGCTGTTTCTCCAGATTTAAGTTTTTTGTTTACCAGATCTTTTGGAAGGCCGCGTCTGTTTTTTCGCAATGTCCCTATCAAATATGTTTGTCTATCCATCAGTCTTTTTGCCAAATCTACACTTGTATACCAGTTATCTGTTACGAGAGTACGGCCTGAATCTAATATGGGTTCAAAACGACTTATAACTACAGATGTAGGAGTAGCACGACCTTGGTCTAAGTATTTTCCTGCATAAATTTTAAAGTTGTAGGTATAACCTCCTTAGGTATCTCCTCTAGGTATCTCCCTCTAAATGGAATAAGAGACTCATAAATGCAGCAAGTTTCAGAAGATTTATATGATGATTTAAAATTTGTTACTATTTTGTCAATCAATGGTTGAATCTTATGGAGTCTGTCATTTTCTGGATTCTCCTGATTATCTGCAAAGTGCAACACTCATAGTAACGGCTCAAATCTATTACGTGTCATAACTTTGGGAGGCATAGAGTTTTTATATTCATATCTTCTTGGCGCCAATAGGCTTGTATATTAGGCATTTTTACAATACCCATGTAGGGGAGCAAGCCAAAAACGTTCTTGATTTCATTTTTATTTGTGGGTAACCAGTTATGTAACCTAGATTTACTACTTACATCTGCCTCACTTGTAATAACTTGTGTGGCATAAAGATTCAGTTGGTCAGCAATGTATTGGAAAATAGGATCATCAACCAGTGAAAAAAAGAACATTTCAAGAGGTTTTTCGCACAGAAGCTCAGCAAGATGGGGTTCAGTGCCAGTTTGTTTTGTAAAGGGTAATAAAACTGGTTGTTTACCTGTTGGAATTCTCCATATCATATTATCTGAGGCGGCGTTATCAGCTAAACCGTGATCTGTATCTGTGATTTGCGTAGGCACGGAGGCAGCACTACTTCCTGGCAATGGAGAATTTGTACCAGAATTACCAGATAATTCATCGTCACTGTTGTTTGTGTATTGAGCAGGCACGGGGGAGCTGGTAGAATTTATATCGGAACTTCCAGATGTGTCATCATCACTGGGTTCATAGTTACTATCTGCAACACTATCGTCTAAAAAAAAATCCATAAAAGGTTATACACCTTCGCAGTCCAGTTATTTTCAGAAGTTAACTCAGTTTAGGTTTACTAGCTCAAATTTAAAACATGTTTTAGACATCATAATTGATTTGTAAACAAAGCAAAAAATATATATGCCTATATCATAATAACCTAATCTACCCACTACAAAAAAAAAAAGCAGCACGACTATACACGATTTACGGAATAAAGATAAGTTTCTCTTACCATTATCTTCTGATTGAGAAGATTCATCTGACATGTTTTCCATAATTCGATCCATTTCGTCTTGTAACTCTTTTTGCGTCAAAGCACGTTTCCTGGACATTATAGAATATAGAATATAGAAACGCAAAGTACAAACAAAAATATCAACAAAAACCACCTATTCCGTCTGAAACGTTTACTAATTGAAATGTAATTAGAAAGAGAGCAGACTCCACAGACTCCATTTTCGTCACTTTTGACATAAAAATTCCATCTATACAAAAAAATTAACTGCAGGTGACGTGATAATAACTAAAAGCCTTTGACTAGACAATGTGGCTTCAGGAGAACTTTTTTTTCTTGGCCCCTACTTTTGTGGCGCTAGTGAAATAATTGCAAATTTTGCTTGGCAGTGAACGTGTTAAATAAAATATAACTGCTTATAGTCACAATACTAGAAAAAGTCACAAATTTTGTAGGTATTCCACTTGATAAAAATCATCCAATGGGGCCTACAGTAAATTTGACTTATTTTATGGGCAATCTATCCTAGATTTTTTTAATATTTGCATTAAAATTTCAAAGTGGTTGAATTAAAGTTTTTTATTTGGATCTTAATTTTCATGGATTTTCTCCTCAAGAGTTCTTATCTTATTAAATCATAAATACATCCAAATCTCTATCAATTTATCACAAATCTCACTAATGATGCTTATAATAACTTAGGGTTCCATTTAAGACCTGCCAACTACTACTTATCATATTATATTTTATTTATTAAAATTACCCATTAATATTATCCCCTTCTAGTCCTATTCAGGATAATTTCTATCATATAGCCTTAGCTTCAGTTACAGAAAAACTTAATCACTAACTTTCTCCGTCAATCTTATCTAGTGAAAGTTAAATTCTTTAGTGTATATGAGAATGTTAACCAGCTATCTTATCAATCAAATGAACTGTGATAGCATTCATTACAACTCTATTAAAAACAATTCCAACTCTAGTTATCACTTACCACAGTCATTTGGTTCTAATTAATATCTTTTATGTTATTTTAATTTGGCGACCTGCCCCAGATACAGTAGTGGAAAAAGTATGGCATCTTTTAATAATGTTCATCTGAATAAACAACAAGCTTATGTTTTTAAACTTTTTAAACAGGACTAAAATGTAGGAATCCTACTGATGTACATATTATTGCATTTAGGCATTCAACAAGAAATATTATTTATGTTTTTTTTTGCAATAAGGCATGTGTGGTTGGAAACAAGTATGGAAACTATTTTTATTCTGAGTTTTTAACAATTCTCTTTTAGATCTACAGAGCAAATATTTATTAGAAAAACTTTACAAACATGTCATAGTATTTAGGTGTATTGTAAACAAGAATTAAAAGAAAGAAAAAAAACAATGAACAATAAAAACAGGATATAAAACAAAACTAAACCTAAGTACAGCCTAAAATAATCACTTTAAAATTAAAACTGTCTCCCTAAAACTCTATTCACTATATAAAAAAAATTATAGTCTTGATGACATAAAAAATGCACTGTCTAGAAGATCTCTAAAACTACTTCTCAAATTGCCAAAACTATTTTAAGGATCTCAAAACTTCAGAAAAACTTCCAGGCCAGTTATAAATGAAATCTTCGAGTAATTTGGTGTTAAAGTGACCAGTAGAACCATAAGAAACCAATCTACTTGATGGAAGCAAAATCACTGTTAAAAAGTTGCTTTTTTCTAAGAAAAATATAAAAGCCCTAATGGATTTTGCTATCTTACTTGGCCTCAAGAAAAATGGAATACCATTCTGTAGAGTGATAAAAGCACATTTTCACTGTTTAGATCTGATGGCAGGAAATGTTTAAGGCCACCAGTGCAAGACTTAAAGCAAAGTACCAAATTTCTTCTGTGAAACATAGGGGATGGTATATAATGGTCTGCAGATGTTTTTCTCAATCTGGGAGAGGGCCAATCAAGTGCAGGGTAAAATGGATGTGTTTTAATAAATCTAAAGGATGTTCTGCAAAATCCAAAAAAAAATATGTTTATAACTTGTTTTTTACAAAATAAGAAAAGTTCCCATACTTATTTCCAACCTTTACTTGAAAAATCTAAACAAAGATAATTTAGATTAAAAAATAAATGAATAACTTATATTTTAAATATTTGTACAAGGCTGCAATAATATGCAGAAACCAATTCATTTTAAAAAGTTTCCATGCTTTTTCCCACTAGTGTAAATACATACTAGGTGTTGAACGCTGGAGACCTTATTAAGCTGGTAAAGCTTCAGTGTGTTTAATGTACTTTGCCAGTATATCTAATAAATATTATACTACATCTGTACTCAATACCTATACATCTATCTCTGTATACAATACATCTATAGCTCCCACTACTTTTATTGCTTCAAAAAAAAATTATGACAAATATATATTTGGTCTTTATATAAAGTCATAATAATTGATTTTCTTCAAGTAATTTACGCGGGCTGTTTGTAGCTCTGAGTAGATGCATTTTAGAAGACGTGTTTTTAGCAAAAATGTCTTATTTTCACGCCCTTAATACCCTCTTGGAATATTTGTACTGAATTTTATAATACCCGGTATAACTGTCCTGATATTCTGTGTTAAACTACTTACATATTTACTATAAGGCTTCTGATAAACAATTGTCATTGTAAGAAAAAGAACAAAAATGTTCTCTGGAGAGAGTCAACAACTGGTTTGTTGATTCTAATGACAGTAATTACATATATTATCCAAGCACTTACTTGAACATTCACAAAAGTAATATATTTACATACAATAGTACTATATTTTTCAACATGATAAAACATGAAAATTTTAGTGAAAATTATCGTTATCGCGTCTTTTAAAGATAGTGGTTTACTTTCTGATTAAAGGTTATCAATTGTGTCTAGTATATATTGCAAATTTTATACATGGTTTGTATAATAGTTGAACTCATGATGTCTTTAGTCTAGAATATATTAAAAAAAATCGAATGTGGCAATGTGGTTTGGTTGTTTTTATTTCAACTAGAACTGTGGAAACTTTTGGGAACATATTTAAATATCTGAAGTTGGCCTTAAGTAAAGGTTTAAATAAGAAAATCGAGACAGAATTTTTTTAAATTTTTTATTAAAAATTGAAACAAATTGATGATGAGATTCAGTCACTTAAATTAGCTTTGAATTTTAATTAATTATAAAATAACTAATGAAATTAATTATTATATAGAGAGTTATAGGCTTTATTTATTATCCTTTTAACAGTATAATAAAATAATTAAAAAAGGTACATATCACATAATCTTTCACGGGTAACACCCAATTTAGATTATAGAAAAACCCGGTTTGATTATTTTAAATTACATTTTATTTTTAGTCTAATAAAGTGGTTGTTAAAGGATTATCCAGCAGGCAAGACAAGTAATGTAACCTTTTATGATAAATAGGCAATTGGACAAAATAAATTTTTATTTGTAACCTAATTAGATTTATTGCTTTATAAAGCAACTTCAATAATATTAGGTGTAGTAAATCTATTGGTTTGATTTTTGTAGCTTAATAGTCTTATATATTATTTTATGGTTTATGATATGGATTGAGTTATATGACTTACAGAGTTAGTAAAAAAATATAGTGAATACTATAGAACATTTTTCAATTTGAATTCCTGAGGTCCAGAAAGTGACTAAATGGGATAAGAAGAAGTATTATTTGTTTACAATTTTAGTTTTAATTATTTTGGGAATCTGTTACTATGATTTGCAATCCTGGAATTATCATTAATACCCAATAAATAAAAACAAATGATAAGAAGTTTTTCTAAAAATTATATGAATCACTAATTAAGAGCAAATACAATGTTGATTCATGAAGTGTGAAGTACCTTAAATGTTATCTATATAATGTAATTATCTAAATTAGCTTTAAATTAGAGACTGAACTTGCATAAACTAAAAAAAATCAATTCAAAATTAAAAAAAAAATATGTTACTGATACTAATAATTTTTTTATTGTTTTTGTTATTGTTAGTATTATAAAATCAGTGTTTATGTAAGTTTCAAGACTTTGGTGGTGTGGTACATATAGTTCTGTATCTGATGATGGCTATTACAATAGGTAAAATACATAGTACACCCGTTTCAAGATGTTTTCCATTTTATTGTGAGAATGACAATCTCGCTTAACTTAAAAAGAACATAGTAAATTCAAAATGTAGATTTTTATTACAATATTATATATTTGAGGATTTCTAAAGTTTTTAATCTGCTTTTATTAGGTATTACCTTCACATTTTAAAAAATCCTTCATGTACATAGGTTGCTAATCAGACCAATCTTTTTTCATACTTATCGAGGAATATTTGACTAATATTTATTATTCAAAATACCCATTATTATTTCAAATTAAACGGAAATGTTCTGTAAACAAATGAATCCAAAGCACAACACAAACAACTGCAAACATATTAAATCTTTCCAATACAAATACATAATTATGTGTTGAAAAACAAAATAAAACTAAAAATACTAAAATCTTAACTCTTACATCTTTGTTCATATTAGAAGCTTCTATACTTATTTTAAAAAAATGCTTGCACTCATGTCCTGTGACTCTGTACCACTGCCTCTAAGATCTGCACTGGAAAAAAGTAATTTGTATATGAAAGCAGGAAAGTGTTCAACCTTTTACCAACAAATCTGAGAACAAACATTGAATTTTTTAAAGACCTTTTGACACTTACTTAGGATTTTACTATTGAGTAGGGCTTATTATAGTATGGAAGAATTCTACCAGGATGCACTTAAACATTTGACTTCATTTTGCTTTTATTTTGATATTTTTCTATTATAATGTAAAAATATGTCTGATATCAGTGTTTGTATTTTTTAATTCTTTATATTTAGATTATTATTTTGAATTGTTTCATTTAATTTTTGTGGTTTTTGTTCACTTATATACGAATCTTGATTGATCAAGAGAATTTTTAATTTTTTGACTAATAAAGCATTTTTGAATTTGAATAAAAACCAACATCCACGAAAAACAAAAATTAACATAAAGAAATTTCTCAGGTGTAGCAAGGCAATAACAATTAATAAAGCTTTTAACCTTCCTTTACAAACTTAATTAAGGGATTTATATTTCTAATGATAGAAGATTAAAAATAGATCTTTTAAAGGTGGCTTGTTACCCATTATAATTGCTTAATTTGAATTTGATGCTAAACATTTATCAAGTATCATAGTTTAATATTTGTTTTTTACTCTTTTAGTAGCACAACCAATACTTTTGACTGTTGTTTGCTGCATGAATGAATGTTTAATTCAAATTCCATATTTCAGTGTGTCAAGTCATTTAATAGGGCATTTCGGGTCATTACTATTCTTTCAGCCCTATATACAACATTAACAGTGATATAAATGGCTCCTACTAACTAAGTTATGAAGTCCTTTTGTGATGTTATAGTGCTTAATATTCTTTTTCTAAACCAGTACAAATCCGTAATATAGCTGAGTTCGCCAATGCATTGGGCTGGCTCTACACATACATACACACATCAAAATGGTCTAGGGAACACATACAAATATGTTAATATTTTTGAGAAGATTGGAAAAAAGTTAGTTATTGCAATTTTTTTACATTATTCGAATAAAATAACAATATAATTATTAACTTTTTTTTGTAGATTATATTTTACTCATAATTTAGGGCCCAAATAAAAATAAAGAACAAAATCCCATTTATTACCGTTTATTAAAAAAAATTATAAAAATAAAAATTTACCAAATACAAATTAAACTAGTAGCCAGATGGTCCACTTAACAACACTTTGGCATCGCCTAGGCATACTTAAAATTAAATTATTAATTAATTCTTGGGGCAACTTCTCCCAAACATGTGACACAGCAAGACCAAGCTCCAGAGCGCTTTGAAAAAAGTCAAATCGTTGAAGAAGTTGCCTTTTTAACCAATCCCAAACATGCTCAATTGGATTAAGGTCCGGTGAGGTAGAGGGCCAGGGTAGAAGATCGATTTGATTTTCCTCAATAGCGATTCGTACAAGCCGTGCTCGATGTGGTGGGGCATTAACTTGTTGCAACAACGAATTTGGGCCCATTTCGCGTAAATATGGAACAATTACAAGCGGTAGTATATTATCCCTATAACTTATTCCAGTCATTGTATTTTCCACAAAAATGAGGTTCGTTTTTCCGTCAAGTCTAATGCCACCCCAAAACATTAGTGATCCACCACGTTGCCAACCATTACTACTTCCCGGGCATGACGCAAACGACTTTCATTTCCTTTCTCTCTCAAGACACGAATTCTACCAGAATCAGGATAAAATGAAAATCGAGACTCAACCGTAAAAAGAACTGTGGCCCATCTTTCTTGATTCCAATTAACATGTTCTTGGCACCACGTTAATCTTGCACCTCGATTTCCTAAAGTTAACCGAGGAACCCTTAGGGGTCTTCTGGCATGAAGTCCTCTCTCATGCAAACGGTTTCTATATTTAATAGTTTGACCCGAAACCTCGACGTTATGCACTCGTGAGAGCTGCTGAACCAAAACAGAGGCTGTTACCGTGGGATTTCTTTGAGCTTGCAAAGTTATAAAACGGTCTTGGGCAGGTGACGAGCCTTGATGCCGTTCTCTAACATCATTTTTCTCTCTATATCTTGTCCACAAACGGTTAATTACACTGGGAGATGTATCCAAAGCTCTTGCAACGTCTCTTTGACTTGTTCCTGCCTCAAACATTCCGACTGCTCTTAGCACTTCCTCTCGAGTTAAATGTCGTCTTTCCATTTTTATTGAATAAAAACTAAATCACAATTGTTCGGTTGGAACCACAGAAAATGCGATATTGCGTTAGAATTTAAAAATTATAATCTGCGTTATTTCGACAAAATGTGCCTGTAGCAAAAAACGCTGTTCTGGCATGATTTTTTGTACCCAAATATTTATTATTTTTTTTCTTAATATTAAAGGTAGTATCTATTCCGTATGAAAATATAAATATATAAAAATTTATAAGGCGAAAAAAACTATTTTTCTAAGTGTTCCTGAGACCATTTTCATGTGTATATGTTCCAAGAAATTTTACAACATATGATGTAATTGACATATTTTTGCAAAAATGTGCACTGTTTCCACCTTACTTAGAGTGAGATAAATAGCAATGTTTAGGTAGCTAAATATCAATGTTTTATACAATTTAGACAAAGATGGATCATTAATGAATGGGAAAAATATTAGTTGTGCCAGTATAGATCCTTGGGCTAAAGTAATGTTGACATAAAGAATAGGCATCTTGCACACTATCCAACATTTGTCTTTCAGTTAGGAAGGACATTATTATTCCCATGTGAGTACAAATATGATTCCCATGTGAGTACAAATAAATTTCAAGTTGAGGATATCAAAAGCGCTAGAAAGGTCAAAGAATACTCCAATCCAATGTTCTCTTATAAAGTTAATCAGCTCGACAGCTATGGTTTCAGTGTATATTCCAGTGCAAAAATCATGTAAGAACCTATTTAAAGGATTGTGTTTATTTAACACCAACTGTCAAAGATTTTAGAAAAATATGTTTAGAACATAATGTATATACAACAAAATTGTATTAATTTAGTAAGTTTTGAGATTTTGATTATTTAAACTATTGGCATATTTTCCATAAAAACTAAATTATGTACTTTAAATAGATCTAAGTTAATAAGTTTAAATGGCCTTTGTACATCATGATAGATATACCCTATAGAAATATAGACGGTAGATGATACCTGTGAGTATTGATTCAAGATTCAGCGACTCTTGGAAAAAAGTCAGATATTAAAGTTCGTCTTTTTTTTTCGTTCGTTTTAATTTATTGACAAAATAACGCATATAAGAATAAATTCTCGTTCTTCTTTATGTAGTTATGTAAACATTTAAATACATATTCAAAACTACTACAAAAAATAATTTTATCAGCTTTAGAAAATATTTGATAATATACAAGTAGAACTTGTATATAAGTTATGGTAATAATAGGTCAAAAAAACAGTTAAAGTTTTGCAGTATATTTGCTGATTATTTGATAGTAAATTATGTAAAAAATATCGTTTTTATCGGTCTTTTCATGACGCTGTAATTAAGTATATCGATGATATACGCATGTAAGAAAACACCGAGTTTTAATTTAATTATGATTTAATAAAACGAAAAATCTTAAAATAAAATAGAACAAATTTCTCTCCAGAAATAATGCGTCGCAGACGTTGTCTAAAATTCGAATGTCCCCTTTTCCTTTAAATAGCAAAACTCTTACTTAAAACTTAAAACCTAAAACTAACACAAACACTCTGCATCCATAAATCATCATAATAACAGACTATGAATAACAGATTTTTTTAACTCAAACCTGTCATTCGGCAAAATAGAAATAACTTCAAATGGACCTTCGTATTTCTTGTCCAACTTTGCCAAATGACTGTCACCCGACGGATGAAAGACAAGATCGCCGATTGAGATTTCTTTATTGAGCCTTTTTGTTTTGTCAAATAAACTTTTTGCATAATCCCCCTGTTTTCTCATACGTTCGTATGCCAGTTGCCGATCTTTCTCTAAACTCGCCGGTGCATTAATTAAAGGGAGAGACTCAGTTAGGGTTTGTATATCGCCATTACTACCTTCTAGCCCAGTTAGTAAATAAATTGGTAAAAATCCCGTAGTTTTTTGTACCGTCGTGTTTAAAGTGGTTTGCAACCTTATAACATGCTTTGACCATTCGGACTTAATTTCAATTTCTGTGCGTAATAAATTCAAAACAGTGCCCACATACCTTTCTACCTGGCCATTACCCCGAGGTGTACCCTTAGCAATTAAGTGTTGACGTACGTCCAATTCTAACAACATCTGTTTTACAGACTTGTCCCTAAAATTAGTGCCTCGATCACAAATCAAAGTTTTTGTGACACTGAACATACTTAAATACAATTTAAGAGCGGCACTTGTTTTGGGGCCAGAAAAGGATTTAAGCGGCACAAAGAAAATATATTTTGTAAAGGAATCAATGATGAGTAATAAATGTTTAAACCCCTCGATAGACACAGGAAACGGACCCACACAATCAGAAGAAAGAATGAATCAATGAAGAAGAAATGATTTATCTTTGCGAATGTCTTTGATATCACCAATGACAATCTCTAATAACTGAGTATCAGTTAGATTAAAATCTAGAGAATTTAAAAGAATAATTTTTTTTCTGGCATACTCACAGTACGAGGTAGCGTCATTGCTGGTGTACAAACAGGCTCTTCACAACTTTTCGCTTGGATTTCTCTTGGCCGGATAAAGATTGCATAACTCAGTCCTCCCAGGTTCGCTGTAACGGCTTCCAAGTCAATAACCAGTCCCTTGCTTCTCCAGCCAACCCACTCGAACCTCTGGCAAGTAACTCATGATTAGACCACTTAAAAGTTTCACCCAATTTTTCCAATTCGTTACACCACCTTACCGCACCGTCATCGTCATTTCCCGGATTAAACGTCGGAATGTCCACTAACGTCGACACAGCACTTTTGTTTTCATCTCTAAGCGCTTTTAGAGAGTCGGTTAAAATTTTCGCGAATTCTTCCATAATTCTTGTATCCACAAGACGCGATTAAGTTTTTCTTTTATTTTACTGATTTAAAGCCGTCCACGAAAACAATATCGAACAATAAGTGGTACTTTTAGTAAGCCGATCCCACTTCTGATGTAAGAAAACACCGAATTTTAATTTAATTATGATTTAATAAAACGAAAAATCTTAAAATAAAACAGAACAAATTTCTCTCCAGAAATAATGTCTAAAATTCGAATGTCCCCCTTTTCTTTTTAATAGCAAAACTCTTACTTAAAACTTAAAACCTAAAACTAACACAAACACTCTGCATCCATAAATCGTCATCATAAGGTGTCCCATAATGTCAAATAAATAAGGCTAATGGCTCGGGTGACGATTTCATGAAGAGGGCCCTATTGAGTTTCGAATCTAGCTGGTCTGGCACGGAATATATTCTCACACGCACAAATTAATTAAGCAAACATTTGCGTTTCTCAAGACAAATTTACTTAGTTTCATTTAATAAAAGTCATATTTTTCCGATTGCTTTCGTAAAGGCATAAATTTACGAACTGACTTATACATTTTCCATTAAGGTAAAAATAATATAAGAATAATACTTTTTTTTGATGATGTTGAATTATATTTTCTGTTTTAATATTTTTATATTTTGTTCTTTAAATTGTCTTCCCTAGTTTCAGTGGGATAACCCTATTCCTTATATAAAGTGTAAATACATATTTATCCTTATGTTATCTATAGGGTATCGAATCCTCGGTCAATTTCGTCATTCAAAATATTCATATTATGAGTCAGCAACGGCTTTGTTTTTAAGGTAAATTATATCAGCACTAAAGAAATGAGATATTTCAGTGATATTCTATATTTTCTATTATTCTAGTTTCTTTCTAAAAATATTTTTTTTTTCATCTACTTTCATATTTAGCCTCAGCAACTTGTAAAACATGCAATATAGATCATAGGTTATATCTACTGTTCAATAAATATGTTTCATTATTCTGGACGTACTTAGAATGTTACTTACATTTATTTAGTGATAGTGCTCAAAGACAAAGCTGTTTGGAACTCATGTTAATATGAACACTTTTAGTTACAGTATGTTTAGTTAGTTCCCTAAAAATATAAAAAAGTTATATGAATAAATATTAATGTATATTTCAAAATTTGCTCTATTAATTTTTTTTTTAAATAACTTTTTTTATTACTACAATAAAAACAGCTTCAAAAATTGATACAAAATCAGTGTTATAGTCATAAACATTAAAATTGGGTAATATACCGGCCTGGTTTTTTTACAATATTTATATTTGTTTTTATTGTAATATGGTTGGATAAAGATGTTATTAAAAGATTAATTAAGTAGGTAAGATACATGATCTTTGAACAATAAGGCTTCACTGGAGTGATTAGTACAATAATCTGTGATATGTGTTATACTTAAGAAGGGAACATCTTAATGAATGCTGAAAAAAAAAAGAGGCATTTATTTCCAACAGGTTTGTTACCCAATTACAGGAAAGAATTTTAAAAAAATACCAAAATATGTATAAAAATGAATGATGAAAAATCAAAATGCTTAACATTCTATGGACTTAAACAGACTATCATACATACTAGAAAGACTCTGCATCATCTATTTACGTTATACTTTTTATAATGGACCTTAAACTGTCAACAAAAATATCGAACCCTTCATGTAAATTATTATTAATATAATTCTGACACATTATATTAATAGGGGATTTAAGCAAAACATTAGTCCTAGCGGGATTTACATAAAATAATCTAAAATGCCTAGAGTTTATTCTTGGTACCTGAAGTTCTCCTTCTTTTTTTTTATTCTATAAGACTATGGTCATGTTATTTCACGTAATAATAGTATTATGGAGGAAATCCATATTTGGTTCTCAAGCATGTGCTTAATATCAGATTGACGAAGATAATAAGCCTATACTGTATGCTTAAAAAGACTCCCAAATATTGTTTACCTATTATCCGTATACAAACCTAATCATTACTATTGTTATCTTAATCAAATATAAAGAAATTAAGTATAATACAATAAAAATCGAGGTCAAAGTATCTTTTCAAGGATTCCGTTGTCCTACTTATCTTTAGCGCCATGTCCCGATGATTTACAATGCCATCTCGTTATAAAAGTCTATAAAGTATATATAAATAAAAGATTATTGGATTTTTTTTATAGATGAATTAATAAAATCTTAATAACTCTATTAACCCTAGTAACCCATAGACCTACGCTTTTCTCTTAAATCACAATGTTTTTAATAATAACCTATTTCAAGACCAAATAATATTATTGTTATTGAAAACATTGAAGAATTTTAATTAATAACACCAAAACATGTTTTTTAATAGTCAAGGCATCATAAGCTTTATATTACTGTTATTGTTGGACTTCCTGAGAATAAAAGGTTAAAATCAAGGTTAATAAAAATGCAATTATTTAGTAAAATACCACGTTTTTAACAAAGTAATTTTTCTTTCCAGTGGTGGCCTTTCTAACTTACTCTACCACATTTCTCTACCGACCGATCTTTATGAGTCCTATTATACGAAAAAGCATCACAGTCAAGAACCCAAAGAAGTATTAATTCGCATTTATGGACAAACTCATGGAGAAGGTGCGCTTGAGGCCCTCATAACCGAGAGTGTGATTTTTACTCTTTTGAGTGAAAGAGGTAAGTCTGATTTCTTAGACTTTGAAGCAGGTTAAAAAATTATAGCTATGATAATAAGTTATTAATTAATATGCAAATTTTTGTCAGGCAAATTAAACGATACCTTAGCAATAATCCAAAGTGTAATAAACCGGAATTCCCATTTAAGTATTGCGATATTCGATTTGATATCGTATTTTGATGGGGGTAACGTTAATAAATTGATGGCGATTATTTTTAGGTTTTAGATTAGTAATATGTTAGATATCGTACCATGCGGTTACAGTTCAACATTATGTGTTTTAAAATGAAATAACAATTTGAACATATAAAAATAAATAATTTGTGTGACATCAGGAGCGATCAGACCACTGGTCTTTCTTAAATTACGCATGGGGTTACATCATTCAATGAATAATCGTTTAAGTATTATTGGCAGCGATGTCTGATGTTTTCAAACCAGACTAAGGTTCACCCGATTTTATGTCTAGAATTATTTAATTGAGGCTTTTATTAATATTAACTAAATTAAATTTTACTAACTTATCCAACGAAATAAGTAGCAATTTTTATTAGCCTGTTCATTGAGTTTTAGTATTTTTTTAAATTTTAAATTGATATTATCAGAGACACTGCATGCTTTAATAGAATTGCCGCAAGCCTAAAGTCCAAACTCCAGTGTGGTGTGATGTTTTATATTTATACGTTAATGAACGTGGAATTTAGTAGGCTGGTGCCAACTGTAACGCCACCTGAAAAAACGTTTGCATAATGATTTTATTGAACGGTATATAAGGAATCCCGTTCCAGACATTAAAATTGATTAAAATCTGACTTTAATCAGAATATTACTCGGACTTTTGCCAAGAATAGGGGATTTATTTGCTGTAATGCGTTCTAGTCGGTGATTATTTTAGATTAGAATCCCAGCCTTGGAAAAATAAATTGAGTTGACGTAGATTTTGAACGGTTTCTAAATGGTAAATCGAAAGTGTTAAGGTATGTATGAATGCAAATTTCTCTATTGTGCTTTTATACAGACCGTACCGAAATTAGACGTCAATATTTTAACCACGTATTTTATGACGAAGGTCAACATTTTATTTAAATTAGGGTCGAAAAGTCGTCATTTTTAAAATACAGGGTGTTAAAGATGAAATAGTGATAGCAGTTTTAAGTAAATATATTCGAAACACGTAAAGATTTTTAAATAAAATTTGGTACCGTTCTTAAATATTTTATGCTAGAACGAACTAAAACTTAGTATTGGATTGTGTTCAGGGGTGGGTAACAGAGGAGGGCATGTGAAAAATTTGCCCCAAATTTGTAGTTTATAGATTTTTCGTAATTTGAGCTACAGAATTTGAAAATCTGAATTTGTTGAGTAAATAAGGTACTCTTGTCGCACTTCACTAGAACTCGCCGTTTTCGAGAAAAATGCTTTTGAGAATTCATTATAATTATTTTTTTTTTTACTTTAACGTGTCCAATCGAGGTGCGGATAATTAGTTGGCCTTGGAAGCCAATGGCACGTTTTATTTGGTTGTGTTGCTAGGTATTGATTATTGATGGAAAATAGTTTTTACGTAGATTGTTTTTATACAGAAATTGTTTTAATAAGCAAAGACCAATCAAAAAATCGACTGCAAAGCTGGTACATAGTAACCTAATAAAAAGTATACACTTCTAAACAAGGTGCTCAAAAAGATTGCCTTGCTCACGAAGACAAATTCGGGTAATCGCATGTGATACATGTGAAACTTCGAAATGGGTTTGTTAAATTTGATTTTCCGCCAAACGTAACCTTTCGTGCAACACCTCTTCGCTGTTGATTTTTGTTGCATATACTATATTTTTTATACGACCCCAAAAATAGTAATCTAATGGATTCTAATCCGGGGAACGAGAATCAAATCACGCCTCCTCTGTGTTCTCCATCCCTGAAGGCAATCCAATACTAAGTTTAAGTTCTTTAAATAGGGCATAAAAAGCTTAATAATTGTACCAAATTTTAGTTAAAAATCTACGTGTTTTAAAAATATTAAAAAAAACGCCATCACCTCTTCATCTTTAACACTCTGTATCTTAAAAACTGAGAGGTTGTTGACCCTACTTTATATAAAATTTTAACATTATTTTGGGTCATAGAATACGTGGTTAAAATATTGACGTATAATTTCGGGACACCCTGTATAAAACGCAAAATAATTATTGCTGTAAAATGAAATGAAATTAATATCTTGGATAAATCTGACTATTATAAAAAAGAATTTCATTAGAGCAAACATGTATTTATTTTATTAATTTTGTCTAATACCAAGTTTTTAAATTAATTTTTTAATTTTTTGAATGATGGAAAGAATTAATACATAATTATATTGTTGATTGATAAGTTAATAAGTTTCAGGTTCTGATAGATTGGCTAATTAATTGGTTGTTTTGTTCTCTTAGTAATAGAATATTGCAAGTTAAGTTGGTAATTTCGTGACAATGGTTGTTGTTATGAATGGACACTGATCTTCTTTGCAGTTTAATTTATTTGTTATTAATCTCAAAAGTTAATTGCAGTATTGCGAGCTTGCTCGAGATTCCAGCTTGTTCGAGATTCCAAATTATTATTTTTAATGATGTTGACATTGGTTTATTATAAGAAGACCTATAATTTTAGATAGTCCTTATTTATGGGATAAACGAAATTTATTTGATTTCCATATTGATAAATGCTTTCAGATATCATTCAATATGTGAATAAATAAAATCTTTCTAAACAATACCTGGACAGAAACTCGAAAGTAAATGATATAGCTAAGGGATTTGAATAGCGGAGAAAGTGAATTCAGTTTATATGGGATTAGTTCCTAGTTAATTTAAACCATCTTAAGTATAGTTTAATTATCTGCCCTCGATATAATGAGTATAAGATATTACTGCAATGCCTTATTTTTTAGTTTATTTGATGAGATATTTCAGTAGGATTTATAATATAAAACTAGACTAGTGTTTTGTAGTCCCATTAAACAAAATAAAATAAATGTCTCCTGTATTTTGTTTTACTTGCTATAACATTCGTTTTTGAGGTTATTTTCGATCTACCTAATACTTTTCAGTTTTATTCGCAAGGTATTGGAATTTTGTATATAAAAAAAGAATACTTCAGACGATCAATTATATTTTTTTGTCGACCTAAAAGTTTCAACATCCTTTTGATTTTGAAAAAACAGATATTCTATCTAGACAAGAAAATTATAAAAAGAGACTTAAGTGAAATGATTGAAATTGAAATAATACCCAAGTAACATTAATAAAAAGCAGGACGTTGACAATCTAAGTAATGCTTATTTCAACTTAATTAGCAACATAAATTGATCAAAAGCAACTATTATTATGAGATTATTTAATTTATTTCATTCCTACTTGATTGGTAGATCTCAATATGTTGAATATGCGGGCTTTAAATCGAGACTTTTTAACGTAACGTCGGATGTGCCACAGGGCTCGAATCTAAGTCCGCTCCTGTTTAGTTTTTTTATAAATGACTTGATTGAGTCACTCACTTGTCATAGGCTGGCTTTTGCCGATGATTTGAAGCTATATTTAAATGTATATGGTTTGGAGGATTGTGTTTTTCACTGAACTTCAGAACTATCTAAATACATTGGAGGTATGGTGCGCTGTTAACAGGTTAGGCTTGAATGCGGCTAAATGTAGTGTGGTCAGTTACTCTAGATCAAAAACACCCTTAAATTTTAATTACTTTATTAATGATACTATTTTGAGTAGATTAGAGCAAATTACTGATCTTGGTATCACCTTTGACTTTGAATTTACATTCGTTCCACACTTCAACAACATAGTCAAGTCAGCCCTGAGAAGGCTTGGGTTCATAATTAGAAGTTCTCAGAGTTTTACTTTGGAATCTACATTAAGACTGCTTTTCTGTTGCTTTGTGAGATCAAAACTGAGTTTGGCTGCATTATATGGAACCCGCTCTATCAGAATTATGTTGGTCTCCTTGAATCTGTTCAGCGTAGATTTGCTTTTGTTTTTGGCCTTCGGGCAGGATGGCATATATCCGGTAAGAGGGTTTGATCATCGGCAACTATTGGAACGCTTCAATCTACATCCATTACATCTCAGAAGAATGATCTTCTCTGTAAAATTCCTGCATGGGTTACTGAATGGATTCATTGATAGTCCTGTACTTCTTTCTGCCAAGGCCTCATACTAACATCCTGTTGAAATCGCCACGATATACAATATGCGCTATATCTAATCGGATCTGTCACATGTGCGATATAAATTTCTTTCCGGTTCATGTGATTGTCGATATCTTGGTGGATCATTTCTCTTGGGATTAAGACCCATCTGTTTAAGTTATAGTTAGTAGGTATATTGCAGTTAATTTAATTTAATTTTGTTGAATATGTGATTATCTTGTTAAACTTTTATAATTGGGTTTTTATATCATATTAATAGTTATTTGTTCTAATTTTTTGGATAACTTTTGAGATTGTGACTTTACTTTTTTTCTTTTCTTTTCATTCTTTTAGGTTTGTTTGTGTGTGTTTTTTTTAACTATATTTTTCATTGTTTTGCAACTGTTTCCTGTTATTGGGCTATTATAAGTTGCCTATTGGAAATAAAGGCTTATTATTATATAAATGTGGAAAAATTAAAAAAAGGAAAAAAAAACAATGAACACCTTGTACATAGCTAAGATACAACACTATGAGCCCCAGGTATATTTATCAAAAAAAAAACAACAACAAATCTTATCAATGTTTTACTTTTTTCCTCTCTAAAGAACTAATAAGAAGATTAGCTGCTTGAAACAATTGTCTCACAGCTATTGCCCAAATTCATCTCCCAACATAGACGGTTAAATATAATAAAAAACAAAAAAAACAAATAACAAAAAAAATTAAAAACTAGAGCACGGAAAGACTTATAGATTCTTGTATTGATTATGATATTACAGTTATTATTTTTAAAGAGGACGATCTACAATATATGCAAGTGTATATGCATTATGCAGTTTTCCGTTTTGGTAGAATCTTGCTAATGTTATCTACTGTGACCTTTTGGTTTTTAAATTTGGAAGGTTTAGAAATTATGTTAGTTTTTTTCTTTTAAGTTTTATAACCAATTTTTCAATATAATTAATTTTATTTAATTCAATTTTAATTAAATTATTTTAATTGTTTTTTATGTATATTTTGAGTATTATGTTTGTATTTGAGTCCTGAGGATGATCTCATAAGCAAAAATTAAGCAAACTGAAAAACTGAGGTCATGGAAAATAACTCTTGTTCTTGCACAAGGGCATAAAACAATGCCAGTCAGGCGATATATAATGGACCAATAGTAGAAGGATTAGGCGGGGTGACAGTTTTGGGGGCGCTTCGTTTTAAGAAATACAGTCAATTACATTTATTGACTAGTCTGTCAGACGCCACATGGCGGGTTAAGGGATGTTTCTATTTATAAAAATGTGAATTTGCTCAGGTATGATATCTATGTTAAATGCTAATTGCTCATTACATTTACCCTCTGAACGGAACCGTTTAAGAAAAAAATGTTGGATTTCATTAAGACAATTTGCATACATAACCCATGAACTTGTGTGCCCCTTGTTCAGATCTTAAAATATAAAATATACACATAATAATGTTTTTGTTAGGTTTGGGACCAAAACTACACGGGATCTTCCCAGGCGGTCGCATTGAGCAGTACATCAACGCGCGCCCTCTACTAAACAAAGAACTAGCAGACGAGAAGTTATCTGTCAAAATTGCCGAGAAAATGGCCGCTTTACACTCCATGGAGGTAAGTACCTTGCCAACGCCACCTTATACTTTGATCATCTTTTTTAGATTACGGCAATTATGATCACTCATGTCGTGGTGAAGCATATTAGAATTTAAGGAAAGGGATAGGTAACATCTTTTATGTTTTTTTGTCGATTATTTTATTTTCAAAATTATGTTACTTTCATTGAAACTGGGTAGGAGTCTTGACGAAATTAATATTTATCCAAATATTAATTTTGTATGGTAAGTCATGTGAATTACCTCAATAACCTTAGCGGTTCCTTCCCAGTTTGGTTTTGAGTCACGTACATTTTATTACGTTTCAAGTTATATGATACTATCAGGTGCTTGTTTTGAGGCTTTTGTTCCCAAGCTGTTGGTTAATTTGCTTACAAACGTCAACTTTATTGAATAATTAACATTATTATTTGACCGCAAAATAAATATTTTTACATTACTGTTTAACAATATGTTTCATTGACACTGTAATGGTATGAACTTGGTTGGGGACAATAAATGATGATGATTCTTTGTTTTGCATGTATAACAAATAATGTGCATCTTTACTTGTTTAATTAAATGGTTTGCACTTGTATATGTTTTTAAAAAATACTACCAGTTAATGTGGATTTGCAGGAATTAAATTGCTTAATATGTTTGCAGATTATTTAGTACTGGAGTAAGTAAGAATGATGTTTTGGCACCTATAAAAGGTGTCTGGTGTGAACTGATTTATCAATATTGGGTGACAATTGTCGTTCCTGAACTTGTAAATTACTTATAATGTTAATTATTCGAGACGCAGTATTAGCATCAAACAGGATATTCAAATGAGCTTTAACATGATGAGTAACATGTTTTGAATGGAATCTTCCCCATATACACGTGCCACCTGTTTCCGCAAATTAATTAAGACCTTTTTATTGTCTTGAAATGATTGTCTATGCAAATGTTTATTTAAGTCGTTATATGATTAAGATATTTTCTAGTTTCTGGAAAAATCCGTTGTTTAATGGATATTCTAAGAAACCTTATTGTATTATGTATTTTTATGAAAAATAATAACGTTTATTCAAAATAGGGTTTAATTACCCGTTGTTGATGTTTTCATGTTTTTATTTAAAAATAGCATTAGTGCGTATAAATTGTAAATGAGGACAGCGGAAAGTTTTCATATTTACTCTTTTCCTTCGGGGTTATCAATAAACCTCCACATTTTCTATTTATGACACTAAAATAATTATTCTCTCATGTGTTTTGTTATTGAATTGTTGTGCAATAAATAGTCAACTTAAAACGCAGTAAACATACAATGTAATAGTTAAACTACATTTCGTTGTTGGTATAAGTATCTTGGTATTTTTTAAATGAACTTTGTAAGTAATGCAAAGGTAAAATATTTGTTATTCATCATTTTATTGGTCCTCTTTGTCCTCTAATGTTTAGCCTACTTTTTCGCATGTGACATATGTTTATTGCATTTCTAAAATTTCCACAAAATCTCATATACATATTATGCTTCTTGAAATAAACTTTCCTTTACTGTTATTATTTTGATGATCATAAATGCTATTGTATCCTTAATTGAAAAATAGGTAAAATATATAACTATTAAAATTTGTATTATTTAAACACATTTCTTCAGATATTCCTGTAATAAGCTATAGATAATTTTGTTGAGAGGAAAAAAATCTTTTAAATAATGTACAGGCTATATATTATTTATATAATTAATATTAAATAATCTAAAGTTTTTTAATCGTACCTAATAAGCACTGGTACCAACTAAACGCGGTTTTAATTAATTTCCTATACTAGTTTTTTTCACTAGATAAAAAAAACTGCTTTGCATTTGAGTGTTAGTTATACGGAATATTACATTTTATTATTTTTGAAGGTTATTTTGTTTGAATATTGCAATAATACAACGATTAAAATTAATAAATTGTGGGTGAGTGAGAAATGTAAGCCTCTTTTAGTATCAATATTAAACTTATAAAAAACTGATAATGCTACATCAAATATAGTGCTAAACATACTAATAAAACCTAAATTTATGGCTTTGTAGAAAATCCCTATCTAAACATTATCATTATTTAATTTCTTAATTTGCTAGATTTATTTGCGTATTGTTGCTAAAAGCCATGATAATAAGAGATTTTTGGAAACTAAATTGTCGTTAAATATGATTATTAAACTTACGAGTGAAAAAACACTTTGGCATAGCAACAAGATAAACACAAAAAATTACTATTAAAATTGTTATGATAAAAAACGTACGTTGCCACATTTATTACATTATATATATATATTTTTTTTTAAATAAACAGAGACAATTCAATGTGTGGCAAACATTTTATACAAATAAATTTTTGTTTAATTGTAAGATGTTTATAACATATCTAATAAATGATACAATGATAAAATAAAAGGAACATTAGTAAAGTTGTAATAACACCAACCAACAGTTTTGGAACCAGCACAAAACCAGCTGAAGTCAATTTGAGTCATTCGCGTTTCTTTAACATTAAAGCGGCAATATGTTTCCTTTTTCCCGCATATCACACATATGGGGTATGTTGTTATTATTTGTTCTAGCGAGTCGACGTTGAAATATCGGCAACCCGTGTCATTCGGGAGCTGAGGCACCATATGACAAAAAATGGGGCTCGAGACATTCGTTCCACACGGCTGAGTACGGACCTGCTCTGGCAGTAGGAATATTCAAGTTTTATTTTGATTTATTTACTTTTTCGCTACCTAACTCGCATTATTATACGAATCAAATTTAAATTGTTGGAGGAGACTTTTAAGTTTTTCTGATCTTCATTTTGGAATCGGGACGCGTATTCTTTGCCTTGATCTCTAAGTAAGATCGGGTGGGTAGATTCATAATGCACAAAATCATTTAAAAAATATATATATTCATTTTATCTTGTCTAATCGATTTATATTCATAATAAAATATAGGGTTATTATTTTTTATATTTGCACCAATACCTACAAGGGTTAGCATAAAGTTTTTTTTTTAATAGCACACTTGTATATTTTGTCAGAAAGATGTTTTTATTGTGAATTCCAAAATTAAAATAGAAAATACCAGCAGCATAGACAAGTATTAAAGGTCCACTGAAAAAAGTAAATTTGCTACGGTTTTTCAATTTCATGATGGGCATATTTTTCTTCGGACAAATCCAAAAGATAATAAAAGAGAAGCGAATCATGTTAACCTCTGGAGATATAGGAGCAAATATAAGAATTAACCATGTAAATTATTGGTTTATTAAATCGATTTGACATATCATGCAATGCATTTAATATTTTGTGACAAGGGACCATTTACAAATAACTTATTATTTTACATTCCTTTTTGACGCAATTTAAAAATTTGCGATAATATTTTAACTAGGGGAAAATACATAAACTCAAAATCTTTAATTAGACGCAAATGCTTTAAACGCAAAATAAAACTTAACTCACAAGTGTTGTGTAACTAGTAGGGTTTTTAAGTTCACTCCTATAATATCTTCTTACTCTTTCAGGTGCCCCTTTACAAGGAACCTACGTGGCTGTGGAACACCATCGGTAGATGGCTTAAAACTTGTGACAAAAAACTCAAAGGAGACATCCCGGAATTTGTCGTTACTCTGCTGCGAGACGTTGATTTGAAGAGCGAGGCCAAGTGGCTCAGGAAGAGGTGAGTTATTTTATCTCTTAGGCGCTGATGAATTTTCGCAAATATCCGGTAAAAAGGTGCCCTGCGATTTGGATATTTTTGGACATACGAGCGTTTAGGTAAAAGACCGTTTCCGCTCGCTCTTCCCTAAATAAAATGCATACCTGCTAGTTCATAAACAGTGTATTCCATAGTTTGTCAAATTTTATGTTTACGCACACTTCAACAACAGTAAACTAACAAAAATACTTGTGAACCAGAACATTTTTTTTCGTACATGCAAAATGAATAAAGTGATAAGACTTTCAATGAATCAAATAATTATGCAATTAATAAGGAATTTTGGTATTTGGTTTATTTCATGTTTTAAAGTTTCGGAAATTTTGATTTTTCAATTAATTATTTAATTGAGAGTACCTTTTTTGTAGGAGAAAGCCACGTTGCCAAAAAAATAATCTTAAAAATATTATTCACGAACTGTTCCTTACCCTTGCGAAAACTACTCTTTTCGATTATCCAAATAATTTTTCAGTATCACCATTTGATTTAGGGTAAAAATTTATGGCGGAGGATTTTTTTTCGGAATTTTATCTCGTTTTTTAATCCTACAATTAAAAAAAACAAACTTTTTTTAACTGTGGTCAGATTTCTTTAAATTTGACACCCTATGTATTAGAAAGACAAATTTAAAAATAGTTTATATACAGGGTATTTTATTGAAAAAAATTAATTTGCTTCAGTTTGTCAATTTTGCGAGACGGATTTGTTTTCTTTAGTATAAGATGCTTGAATCTAAACTAAATATGAAATAAACAAAATACAGAAGTCATTTTTTGGCTGGTTAGTGCTAAAGTAACAAATATTGTTACTGTTTCTTCACTGCCAGGTAATTTGACACAATCCGTGCGATAGTCACTTTAGGGAATCAGTTAGAATTACAATTCGTTCATTTAGATTTATCTGTTTAGTTATTAACTTATTTCTTTTTGATCTTTTATTTGGGATTTTAAAGGATTGAGATCCAAACATTGCTTTTGGGATTTAGCATATAGACTTTCTAAATCTCGATTAAGTTCTTATATTGTCAGCAACAGTCGATCCGCATACAGATGAACATTGCAAATGCTTTGCCATCTGTGAGATATATATTATAAAAAAAAAAGCTCCCATAATAGATCCCTCCTTTGTTACACTGGGTTCTTCCGGACTAGCTGTTATTGCTCTTGCTGGTCTTCTCAGTTGCAACTGCGTGCTATGGTACTTTCGGCTCCTATATATACTTCTTTTCTCTGTAACATCTGGGTGCTGAGGCTGTATAATTAACTTTACTTTCTTAACTTTAACTAACCCTGTAAATAATTTGAAATTAGATTTTGAAATTTGATTATGTTATTTTTTATGAAATTTGATTTGTTAAAAAATTTGATTTATGAAATCCCAAAAATTATAAAATAGTTAGTAAAAGATGTGAACTGACATTGAACGCACTAAAGAATCGTTTCCAATTACCTTGTATTTAATAAAAAAAGAAAACATTCCTATCACTGCTTATTTCTGGTCGGTTTACACATAAGAATAATATATTTCAGGAAATATAATCTACTTTGTGTTTACTATCAGGTTTTTCTGTATGTTTGTCCCGTCATACTTCACAGCCCTGCCTCGACGATGCCCGTATATTTTGTATCAACAGCTTGAGAAATTATCAAATTTAAATCGTTAAAATTTGACAAGGTAAATTAAAGTTGTAATCATCAATTTATACTACTTTTGTTTTTTGTGATTAGAAGTTATATAAAACATAAAAAAATATAATAATATATACACTTGCGTGCATAGAAATCGGCCCACTGTAAACTTTTGACTTTATATAAATATTTTTTTTAAATTATACATCAAATCAAAAAAAGAAATATGCTGCAACAATAAGCTCTGGGATCGAGTTTGGGGTACGAAGTCTAGCTCGAATTTTTCGTTTTAGCTCATCCCATAAATGTTCGATCGGATTTAGGTCAGGACTGTATGCTGGCCACTCCATAACCCGAAAACCGACTTCTGCAATGTAATCTTGCACGATTTTTGCGGTGTGCGGCCTTGCGTTGTCATGCATAAAGGTAAATTCATCTCCAATGTAGTCGACGTAAGGTACCACATGAATTGCTAAAATCTCCTTGATATACCTAGCAGCCGTTAAACCTCTTCTTCCGTGAACACGGTCGCTCCTACGAATTAACTGAAGGTCGGTTCGTGCTTCTATAGAAATTGCACCTCCATAAGCACTTCGCTCTTCAAAGCAGCAATCTGCAAATCGCTCTCTTGGTCTTCGGTACAATTTCCTTCTTCGGTCGCTACCATGGAGGCATATTCTGGACTCATCTGAGAACAGAAAAGATCCCCATTGTTCCAACGTCCGATTCGAATGATCCTTTGCAAAACGCAGGCGTGCTTGCCGACGAGCTGGAGTAAGTTTTGGACCAATCGCAGGTGTTTTAGGGGTCAGGTTATTTTCCTGCAGTCTTCGTCTTACTGTCCACTGACTAATAGGCACTCCTCGCACCTCACGGAGCTGTCGTAGCACTTGAACGGCATTAAGGTGACAATTTCTTAATATTGTTGACACAATAAAGCGGTCATCACGAGCGGTTGTAAATCGCTTCCTACCTGTTCCAGGTCGCCTATGAAAGGATCCAGTCTCCTCATAACGTTGGCACACTCTTCGAACCGCTGCGCGAGTCATATCCAATTGTCTAGCAACAGCTCGCTGACTAAGTCCATTTTCGATTAAAGCAATAACTTGGGCGGCTTTTTGTGGTGTAGTATGCATTAAATTAACACGCTTGAACACTATTGAGTTTATGAAAAACGAATAATATGCAAATTTCAGTTGCAAACGCAATAATTTTATTATTTGACAAATTTGTTATATTCGTTACAATCACCACATAAACACGGTTCATTTGTTTACCGGTTGCTACGCATATAAACGATAAGCCTTCTTGATAAATTTCTACTCACATTAAAGGATATTAAATTGTCTTTCAAACAGCATATTTCTTTTTTTGATCTGAAGATAATTTAAAAAAAAAATATATTTAAAGTCAAAAGTTTACAGTGGGCCGATTTCTATGCACGCAAGTTTAGTATTGCCTCAATATTTCAGATTTATTGTGATATTTGACAAACAAAATGTATATATTTTACCACTATTTAGCATAACTAACTACATGGTCAATATTTAAGCCATCTTGAAGGCTCATTAAAGTCTTTTTGCTAAAAAAATATTTAAATATTAAATGCGATTGTGGTCATGCGAATTTAGTTGTTTTGTATTTTAAACCTGATACAAAAATTACATTAAAATTCTGGTTTATAACTAATTTTCCAATCTTGGGATAAATTAGAGGAATTCACTATTATAGGACTTAGGTAATGTTAATTTGATTTATTAAACTGAAAAAGTGACCAAATGTTGGAAGATTTTTTTCAGAGAAATCCTTAGACGAAAATCGACTACAAATTTAATTATAATCCAAACTATGATGGCTTTATAATTTACTTATTTTCTATTTCTTTCATATTTGTTGGCTTAAAATTACTAACTGGAAGCCCCAAGTTCATATAAATAAATTTAGAATTTTAGCAACATAATAGTAAACGATTTGATAAACCTCTATTGAAACCATTTTTATGGGTATAATACTCTGAGCTAGAATAACTTTTGCCCGCCATAACGATTATGTTTTGTTCTTTTTTCTGCTCACCAGTTTTGAGGTTTCTTGAATAAATTCGAAATTATTAAATCATTTATTATTCTTAGACGTTTTTCTGTATAATTTAAAAGCTACTTGAGATATTTTAGTAATTTTTTTACTTTATATTTCATTTATAATAATGGTTTCAAGTCTTTAAAAATAATTTCAAAATTTTCATTGATATTAAGAATTTTTAAATATGCAAACTTTTATTTACAGACTGGAAGTAGAAAACAGCCCAGTCGTTTTCTGTCACAATGACATGCAAGAAGGCAATATTTTAATGAGCATGGATCAGGACAAAGAGAATAACGCAGAGGAAGATCCAGAACTTGTCATAATAGGTAACACTTTGTTATTTTGCACATACAGACTTCTTATTTATTTCTTGTAATTCGTTTCGCAGATTTTGAATATTGCTCGTATAACTACCGTGGTTTTGATATTGCCAATCATTTCATGGAATGGGTGTATGACTATAAAGAAGATAACTACCCGTACTTCAGGGAAAATCGTTCAAACTACCCAAGTGAGACACAGAGGCTAACTTTTATCAAGTACGTTTAACCTGATTTATATGGCGTGTAATTTGTGATAAATTTCTTATTTTACAGGTCATATCTACATGCAAGGGGATCAAAAGAAAACCCGAAGAAAATCTTGAAAGAGGTGGAAATCTTCACGTTGGCCTCTCACCTTTTATGGACATTGTGGGCATTTGTAAATGCCGAGACATCCCAGATTCCCTTTGGATATTGGGTGAGTAGCAAACTTAGCTTTTACTATTTTAAAGATCCCTAAATAAACATAAATATTTGACCTTCGCGATTATTTGGATTTATTATTGGAATATTTGGATGGCGCATTATTGGATGAACAGTGTAAGCGCTAAAATCATTTATTTTTTAGTTAATTTAACACGCTTTTCAATTAGGTGAAGATAGTCTTTAATATCTTGTACTTATTACTAGTACTGTTCTTACTAAATCAATAGCATATGATCTTATATTCGAGAATTATCATTATTCCATCTACGTTCGGATGCTTTTTACTATTTGATTTGTTAAGTGGCGTATTAGCAATTAAATATTTTTGTACCATCATACGAGTTACATTAGTGTAGGTTATGCTTATTCAGTTTATTAATAAAATCTATGTTTAACATCCATGCGGTTTATTTGAGGTTACAGAAATCGATTCGACTTTGGCATACGAGTAGAAACATTTATATAAATAAATACGTAAAATCCTAGTAAATGCTAGTTCTGGTAGAAAATGTAATCGGTCAAAACTCCTAGTCTTAAAAAAATATTACCTACAATTAGTTTTTCGGTGAAAGGCTAAAGGCAGCAAATGATAAACTAAACAAACACCTAGAGCCTTATACCATACTTCAATATAGATTAGATATAAGACTAGAGTTTAGTTTTCTCATTTAATAGAACCCGCAATAAACCATTTATGGTTTATACTGTTCCATTACCGTTTGTTTTGAAAAATATTTTTACCATCCTGGGTAAAGCTTACTACAGTACTAAGTATCTTTTTGTCGTGATTGTTAATTCATATAGATCCTTTAACAATTTTTTTTTAAATACGTCTATCTCGGCAGTATAAGAACTTTTAGCAAATCAGGTATTCAATTTTTGCTTTACATACTTTATGGGCCGAGACTTTCATAAAACTCTTTTATCACACACCTCATATAGTATGTAAATGGTAATAAGAGACTGTTGGTTAGAATGACTCCACATGTAATTTAAATAAAGTTCTTAAATTTTGATGTTTCGGAATGTTATGTTTTCCTGCTATATTTAGGATAAATAGTATAATATTTAGGATAAACATAGTAGTTTGTCATTATTGATTATTACTTTTTGATGGTTTGTTGTAATAGAAAAAATGCAGATCTTTTCTAGATCTTACAGCAGGGTTTTATTGAGTGCTTTGTTCTTTTTGGCAATCTTTTTTATTTTGACCAGCGGTTTTTGAAAACGTCTCCGCCTTCTTACTGTATTATTATATACAAAATTCATTGCAAATATTTTAGCAGCGTATTGTTGAAGTTAAAATTATACTTTTCATCAAAAGCACTTCCTCAGAGCTACAGCTCGCGCAAATTGCTTAAAGGCAATCGATTATTTGGAACACTGACTACAGTTATCGGTCAAGAAAATGTGAAAATCTAGTATGTTAGCCATGAAAAAATTATCGTTTTTTGGATTTTTTCGATAAAATTAATTTAATTTGACAAAAATTAAAGCAGTCACGGCTCACTTGTTTTTTTTTTTTGTAATTTGATAGTTTAATCGGGTTTAATAATGCTGCCTTTTCATTTATCAGCGATTTTCTCGAAAACGCTTAATTATATCGAAAAAATGCAAGAAACGAAAATTTTAGATTTTTTCATGGCTAACTAGATAATGTCGCTAGATTTTTCGCTAGAAGTTTTTTATCGGAAATACAGTGCCGGCCAAAAGTGGAGAAACTTTTTATATTTTTATTTTTTTCTTATTAAAACTAATTCGAAGTAATTGTAATTAATGTTTACGGTTATATCTAGTAGTGACGAAAATAATTAGAAAAAAAAATTGAAAACAAATTATTTATTACAAAATATGCAAACAAAATTTATTTTCTCTAAGGACAAAAATGGAGAAACTTTTTATTTTTATGACATAATTATGTTATAATACAAAATGTGGATAAAAGCACACTAATACTTTGTGGCATAACCGTTATTCTTTACAACTTCACTACACCGTCTTGGTATAGATTCAAGAAGATTGTGTATAATATCTCCGGAAATTTCACTCCATGCTTCTTTTAGGACTTGGAATAATTCGTCTTTATTTCGGAACTTATTCGGATTTTTTTGTCGAACTTTTTTGTCTAGGTGCTCCCACAAGTTCTCGATGGGATTTAAATCTGGACTTTGAGCTGGCCACTTCAGAACTTGAATTTGTTGAGAGGTTAGGAAATTTTTAACAATTTTAGAAGTGTGCTTGGGGTCGTTATCATGCTGGTATTTCCAAATTAACGGCAAATTATCCTCGGCGTAGGGAAGCATATTAAGATGTTTAGATAATATTGGCGTTTTTCCATGATTATAGGTCCAATGTAAGTGTTCTTTTGCGAATCTTAAACGAATTTGTCTATTTTTCGTTGAAATGAAAGGTTTTTTTTTCGGTCTCCTGGCTTTTAAGTTGGCGTCACATAAACGTCTTCGAAAAGATCGAACTGAAAGGGAAATGCTGGGATATGCCTTTTTTATATCTTCGACGGAGAAAAATGGATTTCTTATAGAACATCGTCTAATTAGCTTGTCAGTTGCAGATGTTGTCTACCTGGCTTAGAGATGCTGGCAGTAGTGCCTCTAGTTTGCCACAATTTGATTTGTTTACAAATGACACTTTTATGAAGATCAAGTTCTCTAGCGATTGTTACTTGTTTCACTTCCGCATTGTGCTTCTCAATTATAAGTTTTTTATTTGTTCAGATAAATTTATACCTCGAGGCATTTTAATACTAAATAGGCTTCTTCACAATCGAAAACGAACTGCTTCAAACGAGACCTATTTAATTTAAAATATTTAATACAAAAAGTTTCTCTATTTATGTCCTCAAGTAAAAAAAACATTGTTTACTATTTACATTCCTGTGATAAATATTCAAACTGTTTTGGTATGAATTTATGGCTTAGGCTAAGATAAACATTTTTAATACATGGAGTCACAAAAATTTTGAATAGATTATTAAATTAGAAAATAAATTAAAAGTTTCTCTATTTTTGGCCGGCACTGTATAAGATAGGAACCATCAGAAGGATAAGGTCCTGTAATTATCCCCTAAAATTGGATTTTTACCATTTTTGGGACGGAAAATGAAAAGAGCAGTCAAAAAACGGGGACATGCAAATTTTCAGACGATTTGACGCATAACTGCAGTTATGGTTCCAAATAATCGATTTTCTTCAAGCAATTTCCGTGGGCTTTAGCTCTGAAGGGATACATTTTAGAATACATGATTATAGGAAAAAAGTCTTATTTTGACTCAAATCCGCTCTTAAAATGTTTGCACCGAATTTTGTAACACCTTGTATTTATAACTTGTTAAGGTTTTTAGCAAATTTTTGCTTACTTCAGCTGAAGGAATGTCAATGGATCTTAATGATTAGGATCTTTGAGAGCATCATCTGTATCTGTAACTATTAATCCAATTACTGTTCATTATGGTTATTTGAGAAAAAAATATTTTTCAGAGGTAAGTGCGCCCTCAATAAAATAGGGACCCACAATTGACGTGCCACAATTCCTACCCATGCGTTTAAGTTCTTGGGAAATTGTGTGTGACTTTCCATACTCCAGTGTCTTAAAAATTGTGGGTTTGCATTACATTTATTCATGATTATTTCGCAAAACTCTATTCTATGGATGTGATCATTTTCAATAATCTTTGATCAAAAGTTTAATTCTGTATAGTTGTATTAGTTACTCACTAAAAGCTTGCCAAGAAGTTGTTAAAGAAAAGAATGTACCTAAAATAATATTGAAAAAATTAAAAATCCGTCGACCAATTAAACTAGTAGAATATAGCAACATATGAGAAGACCGAAATTGCACGGCCATGCACAGAAATGTCAATTTGGACAGTATTTCCATCACAGAGTTTTCACCCTCCTAGGGTGTATTATCGAATAAGCTTCCCAGCACTTTTACGAACTTATGGGATCTATACACTAATTACCAGGGAGTTAAAACTGGAAGCTATTCTAAGCTGAAAGTTAAATAAACATTTGATGTATTTACATAACACAGGAATGTCTTCTGTTAGAAAAAATAGTACTCCTCATCACAAAAACATAACTTGAACTTAGTATAATACTAGAATATGTCCATACCACTATATTGTTCACAAATTCTTAATTTTTCTCTCAGATTCTGAATAATTTAATATATTTTTTTGCACTTATCCTGTTATAGCCAAAGAATAACTATTACTACTTTTTAGATTAAATTATAACTTGAATTATATATTCAGTCAAAATACCATTTTTTTATTTTCGTTTATTTAAGTTTTTTGGACGATTTACATTATCATCAAGTGAGGCGGGTCATTCCAAAGTGATTCTTGTCTACTTTGAAGAATTGTTGGCAGATTGAAAAAAACGGATAAGTTGAGGTTGACCAGCATTGTTGCTTTAATTAACACTTTAATATTATACATTTTGATATTCGAAAATGTACAAAGATTGTCCCATAAATCAGTTTTGCTTGGAATACCTTAAAAATAAAATTGAATTTTGGACAAGATGCATTTTGGAACACCGCTGTGGATTAGACGCATTATGGAATAACAAATTAGACAAATCTTGTAGTATTATACCCATATTTTTTTTTGTTTATTTAAACTCAAAATAAAACAAAAGGCTAGCATTAAACTAAATTAAACATTTTATTTCGTATGACAAATTTTCATTTATCAACTGAGAAACAAAAAAAGTGGTTGTTAACAAAAAAACGCTTTAAAAAACTAAATATTAAGGTCTTTAGGCTCCTCTGATAATTGGCAAAAGTTATCATCTTCTTCCTCTTGGATAGTATCAGAGTTTTCCATTCTTTCTTCCGATGTAATACAGCTTTCCATTAAGTTTATAAAAAACTCACACTCAGAATTGTCCATCCACTGGTCACCAAAATGAGAGCTCAATAAGGTTTGAATATCTTTAACTTTCGCAGGTTTCATGGGCACTCCTTTTGGAAGATTGTAAAGACTTATGTTGGAACTATTTTTTCCGCGCTTCCATAGACTCGCAGACTTGCCAAGATCACTTCTATAGAATTCCTCTCCTCGCACTGTCACATCTCCTTTCTTGTTCTTCGTAAGAATGATCCTCTTACATTGAGATATTTTAAAATGCCACGACTGCACTCCTTTAAAACACTCTTTATCGCTTATCTGTTTTTCGCCAATCTCGTACCTGACAATCTTCTAATTTAAAAACTGTTGCTTTTTCTGCAAAGAGTTCTATATAGGTGTTTGGGTTTGTTCTAGTAGGCATGTTTCTTAATTTTTTCTCTATTCTGCCAAACACACGGTCGGATGGTAAAAAAGAGTGACCCCTGACTGGAAAAACTAATTCAATTTCTTTTAAAGAAATTGAAGAAATTTTACTCAAATAGTAGACCAACATGCCAACCATTACTGAGTTTCCATTTTGTCCTCCGCATCCGTCTGCACAAAGTCTTAGTTTCTTAATGTTGTTCATATCAATAAATAAAAGCAAGTAAAATTCTGCAGACGCGATTTCATTTGAGCTTTTTTGGTATTCGTGCTCTATCCAGGTGAACGAAAATACGTTTGTTTTTGTTAATTGAGAAGAAGACGTCTCTTTTACAACAGAAAAATTATAAGTATATAGTTGCCTACTGTAATGTGCTACTTGATCAGGTACTTTTGGATTTACTAAATTTTTTTGACAGTCATAGGAGAAAGTCAACATCCCATCTTTCTCTTTCTTCAAAAAGTCATAAAATGTTTTACTGCGCAACTTATGTACCCTTTTTTCAATAATAAGTTGGTTTTTTAGATTAACATCTTTTGTTGTCTTTATTTGCTCTGATAGCGAGATACATTTTGAGCAAGCATTGGTAACTGGTGACCCAAAGCGGGTTATTGGGCGCAGTATTATTGTACATGTCCATTATTTTTTTAATAGAAAGATCACAAGAAAGGTACTGTCTCATACTTTTACCTCTACAGTAATGACTCTCTACACCTTTTAATCTTTCAATAAAAGCCTTCACAGAGTTCCTTTTCACTATATTTAATTCCTTTAATCTAGCGCCACCTCTTTTTTCAACAGGCATTTTACCAGTTTTAATATAGCGATTAGCAACCCTTTGAACTCTGCTCTTTGTTGCATGTAAAATGCCTAAAAATTTTTTTGACAGACCTGTATATGGAACTTATCAGTATTTTACACTTTGACAAAATAATTTATTGTAATTTGTTTTCTTGATGAGGTTGGTTTTGTAGCTCTGTCACGTTTTGGGTTTCTTATATAAATATATTTCAAAATAAATGCATCTTGTACCTGTTTTTTCTTAACTTCGTAGAATCTTTCATGAAAATGTTTCACGTCTATCATTTTTAGCGAATGACATCGATAAGTAGCTTTGGTGGAGTGATTACAAGTCGGGTAAACCGGTGGTTTATTCGCAGAATACCTAAAAAGAAACACAAGTTGAAAAAAATCTTAACTGAAAAGACCTAACAATAACTAATAACCCTTAACCAAATTAATAATGTAGCCAAAAAAAAAACAACAAAAAACTAGGAATAACAAGCCTTACTTCTTTTCTTTTTTAATATTCTTTTCCCACAAATTTGGATCGGATATTTTTTTTCGTCCTCTACCACGTGGTACAGCTTTAATTGTTTCTTCCGCCATTATTAAATTTTACAAATGACACACACTCTGCTAACGTCTTACTCGCATAAAAAGTTACAAATATTAATGACGATAGGAATAAAAAACGTACCACAACAAAGACGTCATTATAACTACAATAACAATAATGTCCACGTTAGATTTCGCGCGCTTTAAAATCCGACTTTGTGATTGGTTAGTTGGATATGACTCGCTTTGAAATAACACGCAAAATATGAATGCATTTTTAATGGGATTAGAAGCAATTTGGACGAAAATTATGTGTTTCAGCTGCAAAATGTCAACGTATATTTTTTAATAGGTATCAAACTCAATTTTGAAAAAAAGTGGACAAGACGCACTTTGGAATGACCCGCCTCAAGTAATATGGAGTAAAATTTAAAAAAAATGACTAATATAAATACTAAGTTAACTCCATTTGTACAAAAAGAAGATACGCGAGTAAGGCAATACTATCTATCAGTTTCAGGGCGTTTCAATGCTATGGAGTAAAAGTATAACGTCAAATTTGTTGTGACAAGTCAAAGTCAAGTCATATATAACCAACTCAGTGAACCCGCAAGATACAAAGCCATACTCATATTCTGATAGTACGAAATTCATTTTCTAATAAACTCAAATATTTTCATTAAAGGAAATTAAAACCGAATTCAACCGTGTTCTTTGCCTTTTTTTATTGTGACCAAAATATGTTATGACCAAAAGTCACAACAAAGCATTCCAGATTAACTAGTCCTTTTTTATCATAATTTCTATTTATTTCAGGAATTCGGCTGCTCTCGCCTCCAAGCATACTTCCAACTGAAGGAGCGTTTAAGCTGCAACATGCAAATTAAGAGAAAGGTTGAATGCCTCTCCCTCGACTGAACTGAGTCGACTTAACAGATTAGGAATACTCTATGAGTTTTCCCTCTTCTTCTGAAGAGATTCGATTTGCCAAAGAAGTTACCTATCAATGAACCAAAAAGATACATGATTGGTTGCCCGATTTACAGCGAAGGAGACAATAAGCCGTGGAGGATTGCTCAGTAACCAGTTATAAAGTATTCTTAGTTAGGTAAACTTCTAGAGCAACTAGGGTAGCTCGGTCAGAGCAAAAATTGCAATATTCATCGAATAATGATTTGAGATCTAATCAAAAGGAGTCTATATATAACATACTTTCAATATAAGCTTTGATCTAATTGTAATGACTTGACTGTGAGTTATGTGAAAAGAAAATCACGGATTGTGATATTTTATGTCGATATATTTAGGTACTAGGGTTAAGCTCAAAGTTTGGGCGAAGTTACGACTATTAATCTATAGCCAAATCGCTAGTGAAAGACTTTAGAGTGAAGATGGACGTAACTTTTACAAACACTCTTAGTCTCTCTCGTATTGTTGGTGTGATTCCTTTTTCCGAATATACTGCACACAAATTTATTTAGATTTTGCACCCAAAAGTCTCATATTAAGTATTATTTTCGATGTATCTACTGTAGGTATTAAGATTTCTACAGCCAAAAAGTACATTATCTGATACTATTTTATATTAAGGTTAAACGGGGTAAAAGTTTTTTTTAAGTATTGCAACCATAATCATTTTCCTATTATTTTATATATTTATGACATTTTAAAATCTTATTATTAGTAAAACTCCTATATTTTATCTTTTTTTATGTAGTGCAAGTTAATATTTGTATGATTTTTATATTGTTTTTATACCTAATTTTTGCAAAGCATTTATTACAACTGAATGGTGCAAATTACACTCATTATTATTATTTTATTATTAGTAGAATTACAGAGCTAGAAATGTACTTAACTTTTCAGGCTGGAGGCCTGAATTTTAATGCATTTAAGACTATAGCCGTTGGTTCTTAGTCTATGTATTTTTAGTGTTCGATTTTGTGTTTATAGTTATATTAAATAAATAAATAATAATAAACAACCTAGTTTTATTTACACTACGCGATTTACGGTAAATGGAAATTAAAATTTTCATTCTATACCCCTAAGTATATCCTCCGAAGGAACCCTACTAAAAAGATTAAATAACTTAAGAAGTGAAAAATACGTTATTTATCAAATCAACCTACTTATACAGTGGTGGCCAAAATTATGGAAACTTTTTTAATTTGTATTTTTTTTAAGAAACCAGGAACTATAATAAAGTTACTCATATTTTGATAAAGTATATATAATATATTACCTAACTTAACATATTAATTTGAAATAAAAAGAACATGAAATAAAATTAATATTTTTTTGGCCACAAGTTTGGAAACTGAAGAAAGTTATTTATATAAATTACATCTAAATCAAAATCTGCTAATTTTTTCTGGCATATCCCTCCGAATTTGTTACTTCTCCACATCTTCGTGGCATAGAATCGACAAGTCTTGCACAGTCTTCACTGGAAATGGCAGCCCACTCAGTTTGCAGTATTTCCCACAGTTGAGCCTTGTTTGAAATCGAATCCTCCTGTCCAAACGATCCCATAAATTCTCTATGGGATTCAGATCTGGGGACTGTGAAGGCCAATCCATTAAAGCAATACTCTGTTCATTTAACCAGTTTTTCACAAATTGGGACTTGTGTTTAGGGTCGTTGTCTTGCTGAAACAACCATCTCAATGGCATTTCCTCCTCAGCATAAGGCAACATGTTGTTCTCCAATATGTCTTTGTATAGAAAACGGTCTATTATTCCATCAATTTTAACCAGGGGGCCAACACCTGATCGGGAGAAACAACCTCACACCATTACGCTTCCACCACCATGTTTTACCGTAGGCATTTGGTATTTGTGGCTGTACCTTGTACCTTTTGGTCGCCGAACATAACTTCTTCCGTCACTCCCAAATAATTAAAACTTACTTTCGTCACTAAACAATACAGTATTCCAATTTTGGTGAGACCAGGTAAGATGATCTCGTGCAAATTTCAAGAGTGTGAGCTTTCTGTGCGAGCAGACACAGAAATCCCCATTTCACTCATTTCTCCAGAAATATATATAGAAGTTTTCTTTGAGTCGTTCATCGATAGTCTTTTCATTACCTTCATAGCCCTTTTGGACAACTTTCTTGGTCTTCCTTGCTTGTGGGCTATCGAAACATTTCCTCTTTTTTCAAATTTTTTAAATAAGTAAAGCAAGAAAAAACGCTTCCAGAGGCTTCTTGAAAGCATTTGTTTCCAAAGAGCGACCTTTGGATGGAAGAACATTAAAGAATAACAAGCCCAGATACCCAGTACCACTTCTAAACCTCGCAAGCCTGAACCTCGGACAATGTTATCCATTTGTCTGTTTGGATAATCGTGCAAGTCACAGTGAGTGCAGTATTGGCTCAGATTAGCCTTGACAAACACAAGCACATAATTATGCACAGTGTTCACTTACACACATACAGTATCTAGATTTCAAGAACCTCAACCAATTAATAAAAAAATCATGACAAAAATGGCGACGAATCATTAAAAAATAAGTTTAACTTTGTAACTGTGATTGTAAATTTTAACGATGATTTTTGTAAAACATTGCTGCTATGATTCTCATTGGATGGTCATACATTTTACTAATTCATTTTTGCATAGCTGTGAAAAGTTTTAGCTCATAAAATAAAAAAATCAAAAATGCTTTTAAAATAAAACACCGAGCAGGGAGACTGTGCAAATCCAGATGCCCTATCAAGAAGACCCTGTCCAGAGGACTGCAATCATTGTCAGCAGGCAGAGGAGAAGGCTCAGTTTGCTAAGAACCACCATTGTCGATGAAAATTAGCAAAATGGGAATCTTATAAAAGATCAAGATGCAGATCCCGATATTCAGATAGTCCTAACATGGATAAAGAAATGGAAAAAGCCAACTTGGGAAAAAGTTGCCACTATTTGTCAAGTTATACTGGGCACAGTGGAACTGCCTAATTTTGGAAGACAGACTTGCGGTGGAATATATGTAGTTGACCACGATGGCAAAGAAAAAAGAATTTCGGTCTACCTAAATGTCAGATTTTGGAGTTGCTGGAGAAAATCCATGCCAATGTTTCAGGAGGACATCTTGGAGTAACGACTCCATACAAAAACCCTGTGAAAAGTAAAAGAAATATTTTACTGGATCAATAGCAAGGCAGACGTAAGTGATTGGTGCGGGAAATGCGTTGTATGTGCAGCAAGTAATAAGTATACAGTGTGGTGACTTTAACTGGAATAAATTCAATTAAAACTAATCAAATTTTGTCTCGCAAAATTCCTGAGACCTGTCGATTTTTGTTTATTTTTTTCGCATTTCAAGATAGTTTTTGTATTTTTTCACCTACAGGGAGGGTCCAAATTAACCCAAACTATTTTTTTTTCAAATGGAAAGCCAATTTTTTTAAACTCTCATTGAAAAGAGTCCTTTTTCTTGATTAGATTGCTCTATTTACTTTTGTGATTATGTAAAGGAGAAATACGAAAAAAAAACATTAAATTATTAAAAGTTGCGTTTAATGTATAAGATGCTCAAAATGAGTTCTGACATTTTCTAACACTTCTGGAGATATTTGTCGGATTTCTTGCCTAATACGTTCTTTGAGTTCGTCTAGGTTTCCTGGTTTGCTCATATAAATTTGACTTTTCAAATGTCCCCACAGAAAAAAATCAAGTGGGGTGAGATCGGGAGAACGTGCCGGCCACTCGATTGCACCCCTTCTACCAATCCATCTGTTTGAAAAATTGTCATCTAAATACTGGCGTACATTACGGGCATAATGTGTGGAAGCACCATCTTGTTGCATCCAGATTCTTTCATCATACAAATCTGGATCGAACTGACTCGGATATAAGGCACGTAAGAAAAAATACAAAAACTATCTTGAAATGTGAAAAAAAATAAACAAAAATCGACGGGTCTCAGGAATTTTGCGAGATAAATTTTTATTAGTTTTGACTGAATTTATTCCAGTTAAAGTCACCACACTGTGTAGTGATCGTTATAGACTATTGCAGCAAATGGTTTGAGGATTACCCTTGGACCCCCTACGCCACCAAGAAGCTTTTACTGTCGCCGATGCTTGAATAAAAGAATGGATCTGAGGAAAAAGAACGAGGTTTCGAATCCAGCTTGTTTCAGAAGATTTACAGAACGCTTGGAATCAAGAAAACGAGAACTACCTGCATTCCACCTGTAGTCAGATGACATGATGAAACGAATGAATAGAACTATTAATCGGTATCTGGCCATCGGTAGTCTCCAGCCAGCAAAGATACTAAGATAGGTTTATTCATTTGTTTCTGCTGGGTTATCGATCGGCTATCTTCGAGGAGTCTCCAGCTCGAATAGTGATGGGAAGGCAACTCCGTCTCCCATACGATCTGAAGTTTGGTTGCCCGCCAGGAACCGATTTTACCGGAGAGGATTACGTCGGAGAGATGCGTAGAAGAATGAATGTCTTTCATAATCAAATGCGCATTTTCTTTCAAGATGCCTGCGATGAAATGAAGGACGCCTATGATGTCAATCCAAAAGACGAATGTCAGTGAATCTTCCGGAATCGTGGATATCAGTCGGTTGATAATTCAGTGCAGCTAGGTTCTGAATATTGGCGCGATATTCAAATCGGATATAAATAGTAGTAAATAAATACGGTGTAAATTAATATTTCTAGTAGTCGTAAGTGATTGAGTTTAGTAGTGTAGGTGTGTAAATAAATTAGTTGGCTATTTTTGGTGGACGCAAGTAATTAATCCACAACTTAATTAACGGGAAAAACGCTTCAAATTTTCTACCTTTTGAAAATATGTTAGTTTATCGATAATGACTAAACAAGTACATTTATCATCTTTGGAAATAACCAGATTATTATCTTTAATTTTATTTTTTAAGCCAACGCGAACTGTTCTGGTTTTTGAGGGATGCAGAAGTTTACTTAGTTTATTAAGCCGTTGCTTGAGAATTTGAAAAAGCCAAGACTTTACTGTGATTTACATTTCATTAATATTGGTGACAATATCCATTATCTATTTCGGTCGAATAATTTTCAAGTTATTTTTTATCAATTAGGGTTTTTAGAAAAAAATGCAAGCGTCTACTAAGTAATGATAATTCATCATTAGAACAAATAAAATTGGAATGTCTCATTTTTAGTTTTTAATTGATTTTAAATAAGCGTTTCAATTTTAATTTGTTTTTACATCAATTAATGTCATGTATTTTGCGGGCCCTGTTATGTAATGTGTTTTCTGTGAACTCTTTAACAAATAAGTAATTTTGTTATATTTGTCACTCCATAACCTTGTTGTTTGTTGTCACAGAGCGGGTCTGAAGATGGTCTAACAGACCGAAGGCGCTTAGCTGATTTCAATAAAAAATTATTGCATTAAAACGTTGTATTATTGACGCTACAATGTATGTACATACCACCTGTTCTTCAACTAATAGCCTTAAGTTTAATGAGATAAATCAGAAAAATAGCTTTAATAATAATACATTTAATAATTTTTCCTTAAGAATTTTCTACATAATATATTTGATTTGTTAAAAATAAGAGTATATGACTAAAAACAAAGAATCACAACTTTTTGATACTATAAAAGACAGTACACGAATAACAACTTTATATTTACCCAATAAATCACAAGTAGTTCTTAATTATTATTTCAAAAGTATTTTAAAAATAACATAGTAATATGCTCGGAAATAAACTTAAAATTATCACTCGCCTGTTATATTTTTTAATCACAAATTACTGATCAATAACCTATAACTATTTATAAATACTTAATCCAAAAAATGTTACTGGCAAGTTGAATTTATAATTGATACCTGGTCTTGTTCAGTAAATAACTACATACTCATGTTATGTACAGTTTGTTGTAATATAAAGTTGTAAAATGTTCTTTTTATATTGCTTTATAACTATTATATCATATATATACAAACAAATAATAAAGGATGGAATAGTTAAAAGATTAAACGCACCCTAAACCTCTCTAATGAGAGGCTTCAGGTAAAATCTGTATTGGTTTAGCAAGGCTTTTCTCTTAATTATAAAGAAGTATCGTCTTCTCCAAGTTCCATATTAATTTCTTTTAACCTTTTGTCGCGTTCTTCACTCTTTGGTTGTTCCAAAAGTAAATCTTTCTCTTTCTTTAAGTCTAGTCGGCTGGTGCAGTTCAGTTCTGAAAATTCCCAGTAGCCTTGTCCGTCGAATTGTAAAATATGACTGTGGAATTTCCTGGAACAAAGGTTAAGCTTTAAAAAAAAATCTATTTTCTAGATGGCAGTTTATTCTGATGAAATTATTTTTAAAATATTAAATTTAATTTTGTGTCTTGGTTCACATATTGAAAGAACTCGTCCATTATCTCAAAGAGACCTACGTAGAAGTCATTATTCTTAGTCATAAGTATATGGTGGTTTGGTAATTAGTGACTTACGTATTTGAATTTGGTCTCTAAGAGACGTTTAGTGCATCATAATAAACTTTAATACAGCTAAAATATTTTGAAAGTTTTAGAATCACACATATTGATTCAAGGTCACTGGATTCAAGATAAGCTGATGTAGGTGATGTAGATTTTTAAGATAAGACAAAACTGTTTCATAACTAATAACCATTTGTTTTTCTATTAGCTAACTGAAAAAACAATGATGCAAACAGTCAATCACTTGCAGAAAATCCATTGCAAGGTGGTTTGAGGTACGTCTACGTGCATTTAAAAATAATACAAAACTATTCAATAATTTTTTTTATTAGGTCATAGACAGCAATCATGTAAGAGGCATGGTAATAGAAATTATCCGAATTTACCGATTATTTGTCTTATTTCTGATAAGAGAACGTACCTTCTGTCACCAAAAGTTTTCAAATTACAAATTAGTTTTTTCATATTATTACTTGTTTTAGGCGCTAATGGAGATTTTCGGAACCTATGCTGGTGAAGTTATTTAAAATGAAAATGATCATCCTGATCTTCAAAAAAATATGATCCTGAAAGATAAATAAATATGACTCAACTTCCAGAAGTTCTTCATCCAGCACTAACGACACCTAAAATCTGACAAACAAATTGAATATGAGCTAGGTAAGAAAATTAGAAACATAAGAATCACACGCAATAATTTTTAAATATTTTTTTTCTGGATAAAGGAAACAAAAATATTAGAAAGCAAAAAAGACTGAAATGTGAAGTTAATGTTGTGCTCGAAATTTAAAAATTACGTCCCACGCTGGCGTCTCCATGTTTGCAAAAACTAAAATATCAATATGATGCGCTTGTTAGCAAGAAAAACCGACGAAAAGTGTATGAAAAATTTCGTCAAATAATTATTAATTTCGTCACGAAATTAAAATTTCGTCACTTGATGATGAGTAAATTTCTTAAGTGCACATATTATAGAATATGCATAAATGGAAAAAAAATTAAAACGAGTGACCAGGCAGATTGGAAATCCTACAAGATGAATTAATATGAATTACACTTTTACTATTAACGGGAAAAAAGTTGAAATTTGCTATGCTTTTTTTATGTTCACTCTTAATGTAACAGATGCATTTATGCGGGAATCTTTGCAAAAACTTTCCTCAAGTGAGATAGTTGAGAACTAAAAAAAATGAAAAACCCGAACTGAAAAAATATAAATATAAACTATGCAATGCAACTTACCATAATGTCGGCCTGTGTGTAATAGTTAAAAGTGTGATTCCCATATCAATGGCTGATTGGTACATTTGACTCTCGACGTCGATTGAAACCGCTGAAGTGCACTCGTCCAGAAGCGCATATTTGGGTCTACAAAAAGTTGATATTTTAGATAAATAAAAATGCCAAATTTACTCTCTAGAAAAACGTCATGTTGAAATGCAATTTAAAAATATGTTTAAACACTACTTACTTATGATAAAACAACCTGGCAACCGCCATCCTTTGCTTTTCTCCACCAGACAATATATCAGTCCAGTCCTTAATTTCATGGAAAGTGTCCCTTTCAACTATGTGTTCCAGATGAACCAGCCGCATGATTCTTCTAAGATCATCTTCAGTCACTTGCTTATTGATCATATCCGCGTAGGTGTCTGGATAGATAATTTGGTCTCTTAGGTTACCTGCAGAATTAACCATTGCATAAAATTGTTAGGAAAAAACTTAAAATGTACTTTTACCTATCACCATATATGGTCTCTGAGGAATATAGAACATCGAATTTTTCGGTGTGGTGAGCTCACCACCGTAAACAGGCCATAAACCGCTCAAAATGCGGAATAAACTTGATTTACCACAGCCATTGGGCCCTATAAAAATATTAATTCAATACTTTCGATTCCACACATAAATCTTAGTAACTTTATTACCAGTTATAAGCAGATGTTGTCCTGGTTTTAACTGGAAACTTAATGAGGGACATACTACGTCACAGTTGGGCGTCACAATTGGAACATTTTTCAAAATGATTTCGAAATTTGTCGAAGGATGAACTTTGCCTAAAAGATATAAACATATAAAAAATCGTCGTGTAGACTTGCTCCTGCAGTCCAGTATATACAGAACAAATACCGGTTGACATACACGTATTCATAAAAAAAAAATATTAACTATGTCGAAACTATATTTATTATATTATTCGATTATGTTAATTGAATTTTATACAGTGCATCCGTAAAGTAGCGAATAAATTTAATAAAAATGAAATGGACCGTTTCTGGATAAAAATGCCCGAACCCGTTGATTTTAGTATTGGGTTTAGGGTTTTTCTTGGTGAAAATTAATTATACAGTTGATATGACGCTATCAATATGTTTTTTAAATGGAAACCACCATTTTTTAATGCAGAATCAGAAAGAACGCATTTTTTTACAAAGGAGATGGTACAAATGAATAGTGGTTACATAATCAATTTTGAACAAAAAATGATAATAAAATGTAAAATAAAAGAAATACCTATCTAAAATAAATGTTAGCATTTTGGTTTTTTAGTTGTGGTTGTCAATGTCAAAAAGTGAAATTAGTAATTACACTACACTTTATTACCTACTGTTATTGTATGAAATATGAGAAAATTAACAGAACGTGAAAGGAAATCTTGTGCATGATTGGTTTCGGAGATATGTCGCGTACTCAAAAGGAGGTGGTTCAGTTGTTTAATGCAACTCATCCTGATCGGTCGTCTATGAGCCGAAGCAAGGTAAGCCGAGTTGAAGCAAAGTTTCGTGAATTCGGGCATGTTCGGGATACTCAAAAAGCTGTTCGGGCTTCAATAACTAAAGAAGATGAGCTTAACGTTCCGTTAACGGTCCAAGATAATCCCAAAGCCACAATCATAGGCGCGGGTTCTAATGTTAATTTATCACGATTTACAGAATATTCTTACTTCAAGAGCTATCGGAAGATGATTTTGATCGCTGAAATGTATTTTGTGAGCAAATGCAGCAATTATGTAATGATAACAATAATTTTGTAAAACGGATAATATTTTCTGACAAGACAACGTTGAATCTAAACGGCCATGTGAATAGACAGAATTGTCGATACTGGGCGACCGAAAACCTTTATTGGTATACACAACACCCACAAAAAGTCAATGTGTAGTGGAAGGAAGAGTTTTAAGGTCTTACTTTTTTATGACACTCTCACTGGAGAGAGGTATTTAGACTTTCTTTAAAATGATCTTATCCCCGCTCTGATAACTTTGTATCCGGATTTGGAAGAACCCGACATGCACCAACGTAATCTTTTCTTTTCAGCAAAATCGAGCCTCGCCACACTATGCTTTACCCATTCGCAATTATCTAGATGAAGTTTTTCCAAATCGTTGGATAGGTAGAAGAGGGTTTATTGAATGGCCACCCAGATCGCCAGATTTAACTTCCCTCAATTATTTTTTATAAGGATACTTAAAAAGTAAAGTGTATGTCACTAAACCAGTGAGTTTAGAAGATTTAAAAGAACAAATACGCCAGTAAATTAGAAATATTACTCCAGATGCCATTGACAACGTTCAAAAATAATTTTTAAATCGCCTTGCCTATTGTCAGGTTGTTAACGGTGCTCAATTCGAACATTTAATTTAGATAGGTATTTAATCTTACATTTCATCATCATTTTTCGTTTAAAATTGCTTATGTAACCACTATTCATTTGTACCATATCCTTTGTAAATAAATACGTTCTTTCTGATTCTGCATTAAAAAATGGTGGTTTCCGTTGAAAAAACATATTGATGACATCATGTCTTTTTTTTAGTCACCCTGTTTATTTCATTTCTGCGTTGAAAAACCCTAAATTAAATATCAAAATCGACGAGTTCGGGCTTTTTTTTCAGACACTCGTTCACTTAACATAAATACAGTAAATAATATTTTTTTTAAGCATAATGGAATCGGAAGGTATAGCTATATTAGTGAAGTAGGTGATATTTATATCTTTGTTTAATATTTCATGTAAAATTAAGTATGTCTATTGGCATAAGCAATTCCTGCCAGGAGTTTACAACAGATATAATATGATCAATTGTTTTTGGATATAGATGATATTGTCCATATTTATCATTCTATTATTGATGGAATATACTTTTAAAACTTCTTGTAGCTCCTATTCTTTGATGAAACTAACATGATTTATATTACTAACATGATTATATTACTAACATGAAACTGAATATAATATACCTTTCTGCTCCCACTGCCTCTTTAGAAATTAGGGAAATTTTTTCTAAAATACACATGCTCATACTTTTGTATTGTACATAGACTTTTTACAGATATTTTCAGTTGCTTACTTATATAACTATTAAAAAATTCTGATAGACACCAAAAGGTCTAAGTTACCGGTGCGTCTATAATAAATATCTCTCTCTCTCTTTCTAAAATTAAAAATAAAACTAGCTCAGGTTGGGATATATCTTTGCGTATTTTTTGTCAAACGCCCTTTAAAGACTTGTTAAAGTAGGAGTAAATATATTTCTTAAACGACATGATATTTTGAGTATTGAGCAGTTTGGATTTCGGCAGGATCCGAGCACCGGGGACGGAATTTTCGCATTTCTTCGAGTGCTCTATGATAGGTTAAATACCGGTAATGCAGTGGTGTTTTGTGATTTAGTAGTAGTCCAAGCAGTTAACACGTATGATAGGCGATCCATAGTTTTTCGCGTGTTTCAAAGGGTTAAAGTACAGTTTTTGATTAATAATTTATATCAAAATAAGTCTTTTAAAATTTTGCATCTTTCAAGCTAAGTATTGACTTATTTTAGAATCACGGTTGCCATAAATCAGTAAAATTTAATTTTTATTTCTCTAATTTGTGTAATAAGTATAACATAAATATAGTGCACGTACGTGATAATTACAGTGTTTACATTAACGGGTGTTCTATTGTAAACAGTATTTGTCTAAATTAACTTATATTTAATTCATATACGGGGTGATTTTGAAATTGTGATTAACTAATGAAATAATGGCTGGAGGAAGTACTACGGATGACGGTGATCCAGAAAGTAATTGTGCTAAATGTAATTTAGTATTTGATGACATTAAGTCGATAATACAATGTACCAGGTGTGCTAAGTATTTTCATGGAAAGTGTGTTAATGTTGACATGCGCGGTTTTCATTTGAGAAAATCGACATGGAAATGTGAATCGTGTGATCCCTCTGCATCTAGTGATAGTGCATACAAAACAGAGCGCGCTAGGAAAAGAAGCCGCACAGATGATATTGTTATTGATTTAGATAATGTAGGAGATATTATGGCCACCTTGCAGCTCTTAGTCAGTAGAACTAACGAGTTAAATCAAAAAGTCGATCTCCTGTTAAACGAAAACCAGAATTTGAAACGTGAAATTGCCAGCCTGAAGGAATGTAAGCCGTCAACAGCCCCATCAAGTGTGAACTCCAAGTTGTCATATGCTGCAGCAATAGGCACCAAAAATGATAGCAAAGTTTTGGTTGTAAAGCAAAAGTGTCCGGAGAAAGATGTAAAGCAAGTGAAGGAGGATTTGAGAAAGAAAGTCAATCCTACTGTTATTGGAGCCGGTTTATCTCTAGGAAAAGCAACCAAAAGTGGCGGCGTTATCATTAAGTGTGGCAATGAGAAGGAGCTAACTTCGATACAGTCGCAGATCCAGAACAACATGGGTGACAACTACAGTGTTGAGGTACCAAAACTTTTAGAGCACAGGATTAAGGTGGTGGGCATTAACGAGTCTGAGTACAACCTATCAGATAATGAAATTTTGGCCAAAATAAAGAGTCAAAATAATGTTCCAGAATCTCCAAACCGGAAAATTCAAATTGTGAGAAAAACTAAAATCGTAAACAAAAAGTTCAATATGATTTTGGAAGTTGATGCTACCACGTATGCAGTGTTTATTGAAAAGGAGAAGATGAACATTGGTTGGAACCGTTGTCCTGTCTTTAACGAATATGGTATCCGAAGGTGTTTCAAGTGCTGTCGGTATGGTCATTTACTGAAAGAGTGTAAAGAAAATAAAGTGTGTGCAAAGTGTAGTGGATCCCATGATGTTAAAGAATGTAATGTAAGTAGCGTTAAGTGTATTAATTGTGTAGTATCTAATGAAAAGTATGGTCTTAGGCTAAATGTCAATCACGTTTCTTGGGATGTAACTAGTTGTGATTCCTATAAGCGAATTGAAGAGTTACAAAGGAATAAATATATTAAGTAGCAATTAGACCTAAATATTGCACTTAACACCAACATTGTTTATTTTAATTGCCAAGGTTATCTAAACAACAAAGATAACATTATTTTACTAGTAAATGACTGGAGGCCTAAGATCTTGCTTTTGAGTGAGACTCACGTAACCCCGGTTATTGAGCCATGTGAGTTGATTATTGATGGGTACAATTTGGAGCAATGCACTAGTAACAACAGTAGAACAGGTGGGGTCTTGGCCCTTATTAGAAACGATATTAGATATAAGGTGGGGTCTGTATTGTCTATTGATGATTATGTCTGGCTGTTGTCTTTTGAGCTATCTATGGGTGGAGGTAAATATTTGTGCTCTGTTCTGTACCATTCGCCTCAGAAACAAGATGCCAAATTTATAGAGTTTTTTGGGGGATATTTAGAGCAACTTAGTGGATTTAATGGCACCAACATTATCCTTGGGGATTTTAATTTTGATTTATTAAAAAACAATTTTTATAGTAACAAATTATTAAGTATCATTTATACCAATGGGTTTAGTCAAATAATTAAGACTCCAACTAGAATAGTCCAAAGAAGTCAGACTCTGATCGATTATTTAATTTCAAATGACAAATCTCTCTCGCATAAAGTCCATCAAACTCCTAAAATTAGTGACCATTCTATTATATCAATTTCTATAGATCAATCGAAGGAACAGCCAATGGATGTAGTAAGTTATACTAGGTCTTTTAAGACCTACAAATGCCATAAACTTCAGGAAGAACTGCTTACATGCAATTGGAATAGAAATAGTTCAGATGTTGACTTACTAGCTAATACTTTTGTCAGAGATATTAGAACAATTCTTGACAGTATGTGCCCAAGGATTAAAATTGTGCAAAAACAGAAATATGCCGATAAAAAATGGATAACTCAAGATATAAGGGAGTAAATGCAGGAAAGGGATCGATTATATAAAAGGGCTGCCATAGAAAACAACGACAACGTTTGGAATGAATATAAAGCTATAAGAAATAACATAGTAAGCAAGATAAGAGTAGAAAAGGATAGATTTTTTGCGAATACCATAGATCTAAATAAAAATAATCAAAAAGAACTCTGGAAAAATCTGAAGACGCTTTTGCCAGGAAAAAACCAAATCATGCCTAATGAAATAAAGTTTGAAAATGAAATCATTACACAGGAGGATGATATTGCACATAGATTTAATAATTATTTCGTGAATAGTATTGATCTTATTCTTGCAGATATTCCACCAGCAGCAAATGGCCAAACATATTTCATTGAACCACCTTCAGTCCAGAAAACCTTGACACAATTTAATAAAGTTTCGATGACTAAAATGAAGGAAATCTAAAAAACGTTGGTGGTGGGGAGAGTGGCATCTCCAAGCAGGTTCTTTGCGATGTTGCTTATGTTGTGGGTGATCGTCTTCTGGATATTATCAATACATCCTTAAGTACTGGAATTTTTCCGCAAGCCTGGAAACTTTCTACTGTTGTTCCTGTTCCAAAAGTGCAAAACACTAAATTGTGTAATGAATTTCGGCCAATTAACACCGTACCTATTTATGAGAAGCTCCTTGAAGTATGTGTTAAGGAACAGCTACTCGAACATTGTAATATAAATAAAATAGTTGTGCCTAACCAATCGGGGTTCCGTGAGAATCATTCATGTGAGTCTGTCATTATTAATATAGTTGATAATTTTCTCAAGGCCCTTGACTCTGATAATCTAGTACTTGCTGTATTTTTGGATTTTAAGAGAGCGTTTGAAACCGTGAGTAGAGAAATGTTAATTAGGAAATTAGAACGGTTAGGCCTTAAAAATAATGTATTGAAGTGGTTTCAATCTTATCTAAGTGGTAGAGTTCAGCGAGTCATGTACAAAAATAGTTCATCTGAAAGTGTTAATGTAAAGCATGGTGTACCGCAGGGAACGGTCTTGGGCCCCTTGCTATTTTTATTGTATGTTAACGATATGGTGGAGGTAGTGCGGGGGTGTAATGTGGTGTTGTTTGCGGACGATACAATGTTATATGTGGTGGGTAAAGACATTCATCAACTGCAACAGGTCATGAACGTTGAACTCAATAACTTATTCATCTGGCTCTGTAGAAATAAACTAAGTTTAAATGCAAGTAAATCCAAGTTTTGTATATTTGGCAAGAGATCTAGATTAAGTTCTATAGACATGGGCAATGTACAGATTTCTGTGAATGGGGAAAGTATTTTGTACGACAAAGAAATTAAATATTTGGGAACAATTTTCGATGCCAATCTGAATTTCCATGCTCATGCAGATTATGTAATGAGAAAATTTTCAAAAAAAGTTGGATTTATCACAAGAATTGGAAAAAACTTGTCAATGTACATCAAATTAAAACTTTACAACGCCATTGCTCTTCCTCATTTACAGTTCTGTTCAACATTATTGTTTAACTTGCCACAGTATAGAATTGACCAACTGAAAAGAATTCAAAATAGAGCTATGAGACTGATTCTAAATTGTAACCGTTACACGCCTGTTATCTCTATGTTGGGTGTCCTAGATATGTTGTCTGTACATCAAAGAATTTTGTATAACGTTTATTTGTTTATTTTTAAATTAAAACATCAGATGCTCCCCGATTATATTTGTAATAAATTAAGAGTTTTTGGAGATATACATAACTATAATACGAGAAATCGTATAGACTTCATACTAGTCGACAGATGTAACACAACCCAAATGCATAATTCAATTCTATACAAAGGTTTAATACTATTTAACAACTTGCCTGCTAACATCAAAAATTGTATTACTTTAAATCAATTCAGAGGGCTCTTGAGAAAATTTATTATGAATAAGTAAAATTGTGTTTGTTATTTTATTATTTTATTTTAATTATGTAGTTTATTAAGTTTTACTATAGTATGCATTGTTTCCAATCCAATCATCATCTTGATTGTTGGTTTATCTGTTGACTGGGTATTGTTGGGCCAACCGGGATACTGGTTACAGCTTCTTGGAACTACCGAAGCCTTTCTAAGTATTACACGGGGGGACCAATGTGTCTAGTCGGCAAGGTCAATCAAGTTCCAAATGTGTGTCATCGGCTGATTGCAACCGAACCGACTCGATCAACCTGAGTCGACATTATTTTTATTACTATAAGGCAAACAATAATTAACTGTGCTTTTAATTAGTAGGGCAAGGAAATAATGTTTAGGTTAAGTCTAGTTTTAATTTATGGTCTACCTCTGACAGGATATTTCTGGAACCGGGATGCTGTTTCTGGATTACCGAGACCATCCATGGACAAACCGGAGTGTCCTGATACAGTTATAGCCAATTTACACTTTTAGTTTATTTTTCACCTATGTTTTTATTTAATGTAGCTTCTTGCTAAATAAAGATATTATTTGAAAGCTTTCGACTTATGTATAATGTTGTATTAAGTAATTTTAAGCATTTTATATTTTCTCATTTTTTTTTGTATTTCTTTATTCCTATTATAAGTATTATGCTTTTTATTTAATATCTACATTTATATTTTTATTTTACCTAATGATTTTGTCAAGAATAATGTTATGATAATAAAGCAATTTTTGACTTTGACTTGTAAAAAACATGGATTCTAATATAATAACAAATTTTAATCTTAATATCTAAATCTTTTAAGAATTTTCCTTTGATTATCACCTGATTTTTGTGATGGTGGGCTTTCTCCATTTTGAGATATTCTTGCTTTATTTCAGCTTTCTTTATTTTATGATACAGACCGACAGATGATATTTATTTTTTTAAATCATAGAGTGAACTTTAAAAAGTCGATTTAAAATCTTGGAAGATTTTAATAAAATAAAACAGTTTTCTCCAAAACATTTTTTACGGGCATCATAACTAACCTCCACAGTTAGTTGAAAAGAAAATACAAGTTTAATAGAAGTCAGGAAAACTCTTAAGAGAGTTTCTAATATCATTGTTTTTAAATATAATTCTAATTTTAGTTCATGCCTAAAAAACATCAATGAATACATGTGACGTAATTTAGTTGCCAACCATATACATCTTACAACTAACTACTACTCAACCATATCTAAGTAGCTGATGAGAGACGCAAATGTAAGAGTCAGTATGCAACAGGGACAGAAAACGATAAACTTAATAGAACATTTTAAATTCCCAACTTTTGACTCAGTTTACACTTGATATATTTTAGCCGTGAACTTTACGAATTTGCGCACCTTTTAGTAATATTTTAAAATTAATTTCATATATTTTGTTGAATGAAGTTGATTATTTTTGAATTGCTTGGCATTACATTTTATAATTTTTATTCTTTTTGAAAATCTTAATTTTTCTAGGCGTCAGGAAAAAAATAATTTTTACTTTTTATTTAAAGAAAATTAAACCAGTTATAATAACCCAACAGATACAAGATATCCTGAACATAAAAGGTGTATTTAAAATGCTTATTTTCAAAACTTATAAAAAATCGGCCGTGTTACATATTTTTTTGTCCTAAATAAACAACGATTTTCTTTTTACAAAAATGTATAAAATTTATTCTTTTTATTTTATCTATTTTTTCAGTTTACTCTACAATGTAAAATTTTCCCAGGTAAAAATGTTTTTTTACCCTGTTTGTACTGGACTTTTTATTAAATTCAAATGTAATATATTTATCTAATAAAAGCAAAATATTTGAAAATTCATATATTGCTTTTCAGTCAATAAAAGGCAAAATAATATTATTTATATATATGATATATATTTTCAAGTCAAATTTACAAACTAAGATAGGCTTTTTGTCCTCTTAAACGGTGAAGTTTTGTGGTATGCAATTTTCTCATGTTCAATTTCAATTCACTATTATATTCAAAATCCATCACTTTCTGATTCACTATCATCAATCAAATATGCTTTATTGTCAAAAAATTTATAAAAATTTATAGACAAAGCTATACATAAAAAGCAAAACACACAAATATATAAATCAAAATACAAGTACTAAATAAATACATACAAAACTGGGTACAAAAGACATAAATGTACCTGCTCAAATTTCTAATACTAAATGTAAAAAGTAAGAAAATAGGAAAGTAAATAAAAATAGTAACATGGAAGTAAAAATAAAAAAAGTAAAAAAAGTAACAAAAACAGTCAAAAACATTAATACAATGTTTAAAAAGTCATAAAAAAAATTATAGAAATTTAGCAATACAAAATATTGCTATTCTACATCATAAAAATTTAATAATTAGCCAGTGCGTGCATGATACTCAAAAATTAATATTAAAAAATAATCATCTACTGCATATAAAGCTCTCTCCAGTAAATATGATTTCAAATTATTGCGAGATCGAGGAAAAGATGTCAATGATTTAATTTCCAAAGGCAGATGCGCATTTTTTAGCTCCGTAAAGAATAGAGCTTTATATTAATTCTGAGCTTGGGATTGGCACATAAAGATCATGCTCTGCGTTTCGAAGTGGATAATTGTGAGAGGGTCTATTAGGAATTTCTGATATATGCTTGCGAACCAAGCAAATAGATTCAAGAATGAATAAAGATGGAAGAGTTAATATTTTAAATCTTTTAAACATTTCTTGGCAGTGAGCTCTACTATTAAGTCTTGGTAAATAGCGAACCGCTCTCTTTTGTAGTTTAAAAATGAGCTCAAACTGAGTCGCACAGCATGTGCCCCAGAATGGAAGGGCGTAACGAAGATGGGACTCAAAAAGGGCATAATACACTGTTCTTGATGACTAAAGATTTAATTCCCTGGAAACGGATCTTATGGCAAAACAAGCAGACCTTTTAACAAGCTTTTTTAGATAAAACATCGATATGTAATTCCCACTTCAAAGAGCTGTCAACAATAAGTCCCAAAAATTTCACAGATTCAACAACGTCCAAGCTGGTGTTGCTAAGTACAAAGGGTTGGATAGTACCTTTATAAGATAAGACTTTAGTTTTTGAGATGTTTAAGCAGAGAAGATTCGAATCGCACCACGATTTAATGTCGATAAGGTCTTTAGCAATAGTTGCATGAAGTGCCGCATTATCCGGATCGCTCCATGTAAAGCTAGTATCATCGGTAAAGAGACAGATTTTGCCACTAATGTTAAGATGGGCCATATCAATAATAAACAGCAGAAACAGAATTGGGCCCAGAACTAAACCTTGAGGTACCCCACATTATATTGGTCTGCTAGACGACATGGTCGTATCAACCTTTACAAGCTGACTTCTGTAGCTAAGATATGACTTAAACCATTCGAGAGGCGTTCCTCTGAACGTAGTCATTAGGTTTTTAGCCACGTTTATAAAGTAATCGTTAAGATTCTCAGGTGAAGAAGGGATAGTGCTAGTTGAAAAAGGCTTATTTCTTAATTCGTTAACAATAGACCATGTTTCTTTAGCAACGTTACCAGAATTAGCCAGCCTGTTATTATAATAAATATCTTTTGCGGCTTTTATTGCTTCTCGATATAATTTCCTGTATAGCCTTACATTATTATGAAAACATATGCTGTCCGAAAATTTTTTTAGGTATGATAAAGAGCGCATGTTGCTTGCGTTAGAGCGCATGTTCCTTGCTTATGTGTGTCTATAAGCCTTTAGTGGACCAGGGTTTATGATGCTTAATTTTGAAGGGTCTATAAGTAAAGGACTTATTCGCAATACTTGACAAGGTCTTTACAAATCTAGAAAACTCACCATCGATATCATCAGAGATAAGACTCCAGTCAGCTGTTTGGCATAGATTCTTGAACTTAAAAAAAAATTTTACCAAAAATACGGCCTAATTTACGAAAATTATTTTTGCTGAAAGTGTCAATAGTAAGTCTGGCCAAAACAGCTTCATGATCAGAAAAACCTGAATTGAGAACAGTACAATCAACGAAGTTCAGAGTACAAGATGACACGATATAGTCAATGGTGCTGGAACTATTTTTAGTTATTCTGGTTGGTGAATTTACATGCATTAAAAAACGCATTGAATCGAAAATAGACTGAAGAGATTCTTGAGCAACACACACACTGCAGTAGTCAAGGTCGCCACACCAAATTTATTTACTTTTTAGAGGCATGGATTCTAGCAAGCTTAGAAGTTTTAGACAGAAAGTCTGTACATCAGCGTCAGGTGTTCTATAAACACAAACAATATAGAGGTCATATAACTTATGGTGAACGATGAAAAATTCAAAAACTTTTTCAGATAATAAGTTATCAAACTTAGTCACTGGTGAAAAATCGGTGATTGTAGACATTTTCATAGTACCTCAATGGGATAAATTACTTCTGTTAAATCTTGCTATTGTAGTGTAATTTCTAATAAAGACAGGTTCATATATGTTTAACCAATGTTTAGTTATAGCAACAATTTCTGGAAAATTTAGCTCTTTCAATAAAAGAAATAGATCATTAGTTTTCTGTCTTAACGACTGAATATTAAGTAGAAATACACTAAGCTTGCTATTGTCCGATTTATCAGAGGATGTTTGATCCTCTTTTCGCGTCACTTTATCTAAAAAATTTTATTTCTAGATGGGGAACCGCTAGAAAAATAGTTAGCATGACTTTCCCTAACTTTTTGAAGCCGTAAAAGTCTTTCAGATGAAAAAAAGGATCTAAAAGCAGAGAGGTCTTCTTCAATTTCATCCGAGTCAATACCATAGACGTCGTGGAAGCGGTTATAAAGACGTCGCAGGGAATCTAAGTCAGTAGGTAGTCCGTCAGATGCCAGCATTAATTTGACACTGGTGTTGGTGTGCCCTTCAAAACATACATTCGAGGGTTGGTCGTGGAGGTATGCCAGATAGAGCCTCAGGGTTTTTAAGATAGATGGGTCTCTCAGTCTAGCCAGCAAGTAACGTCCATTATCAGCATCCGAACTTTGGGACAACCACCAATAGTGCGGTGGAATCATCGGGTCCATTTGAAACTGTATCAGTTTCATCTATATTAATAAGAAGCTGATCCCCAACAATATCTACTGATGGTTCTTTTGAAATATATTCTTGTCAATTTGTTTTGCATGCTCACAACGGGGTTGGGTGAAAATTCTTTAAAAAAGTCATCACCGTATCCCACAACTTGATTAAAATTAAAGTTTGCGTTCTTGTTTGTTACATATCTCTTTATTTCCCTTTTTCTTGACAAAGTTGTTGGTGCTTTCTCTTATTGTATTGTGGTATGGGGTGTTAACGATTACAACCACAGTTCTTGGTTTTAAATTTGGAATCAGATTCCATCCTTTAGCATGTTATGAGATGAATTTTTTCTTCCATGTTTAATATGTAGCGCTTTTCTTCTCTGTACTGACCCATTTTTCTAAGAAATTCAATCGTAAGCGATCTGATGGGTTAATATTTGTTCCATTAACATTTTTCGATTGTTTCGAAATTTTCTCTAAAAGAAACCAATTTTGTGGACTTGTTTCCAAACTCTCCTTTGTCGCCACATGATGAATAATAACAGTTTTTCGCAAAATTCCCAAACTACATCGTCAAGAAGAGTTTTACTGCTTTTGTTTGGGTTTCTTTTGTGGGGGTTGAAAATGATGTTGACTGTATTATGGGTAGATAAGTATTTACATTAAAGAAAACATTTATTAGAAAAAAACTTTTTAAGAGGAATATTAATGGTTGTTCTAGTAAGAAAAAAACTATTTTTCTTTTTTTTTAATTAAAATTGTTACTTATATTTGTATTTAAGCACAAGGTGGATTTAGACAATTCAGTAAGAGATTTAAAGTGGAGTGTATGTTTGTGATTAAAAGTAAATGTGGAAAGGTCGAAAAACCAGCCTTTAAAGATCCTTATCTTAAGGTGTCTGTATCCGGCTTCAGCAGGCCTGCTCTGGACTTCTTGGGTCTTCTAATTCGGGTTTAATCACTAAGAGGGGTTGCGGGTTGGATAAGTAAATCACGATATGTGATGCGGTAAGATTAAGACAACAGTTGCGAAAATAAACGTATAGATCCCGACACTGGAATGTGCGGTGCGTAAAGGTGCTAACAAGAAAGTAAATCTCTCTGGTCTCCGTTCAGCAGAAGCCAAAGGAATTTAGAAATTTAAAGGTTATCGTACACACGCAGATTTGTTGTTGTTAAGACTTAGAAAATATTAATTAAATTGGTTATAATAAAAGGAGAAATTTAAATTAAAATGGTAGTTTTAATTTGGAGAGAAAAACAAATAAATACTATAAAAAGAAAAAAAAATTAACCTATTTGGACGTTCACAAAGTAAATGTGGACGGACCAATTAACTTTTCCAGCGACTACTTTAGTTTCCATAAAATTTAATAAATTGCTATACTCTATTTCAGAAGTGTGTAGAGCAATAAAACCTCATTAGGTATGCAAAAGTGGCACCTGGTGATCCACCAATATTTTATGCCACTACCTTAGTTGGGTATTAGTTTCAATGTAAAATTCTTTCTTTTCGTTGATTGCAGGTAGTGCCACCCGGTTTTGGGTCAATTTATGAGTTTTGCCCATTGTTACCCACTGATAAACATTGAAAACGGTTCGCCAAAGGCGTGCAACTGGGACTTGTTGTTTACCTTATAATTAATGTACTTAAATGCTATTTTATTTTAGAAAGTTACTTTTGTTTAAATGGAATAATATATTTTTTTCACAAATTTATTGAACATAATATGTAGAGTAAAACAGTTGAAAATGTCACTTTTGGATCTGGCACTTTTTGAACAGTGTATAACAATTTTAAATTATAATAGATTGTAGTCTTCTTCGTCATCTGACGAACTGTCATCACCTCTTGACATTATAATTAAAGGATCGACTGTCTGATCGATGAGGATGTCAAGATCCCACATTTTGTCCTCTTGCTTAATTACATGCTGGACTGCTTTTCGCCAATTCTCTGGTGTCGCTTCCGTAATGGCTTGATTAAACAGTAGCTTAACATCTTTCATTTTAAAAGTCGTGTTTTGTCTTGCTACAAATCCTTTTACCTGCGCCCATATCAGTTCTATAGGATTTAGTTCGCAATGATATGGCGGTAAGCGCAGTACAGTTATATTATATTTTTCGGCTATATCTTCCACGGCGTATTTCATGAAACGAGTTTTGTGTAAGTTTGCTATTGCCAGCAGTTCTTTTTTTATCAAATTTGCTTCAAACGCAATACCTTTTGCAGTCAGCCAATCGATAATTTCTTGCTTTCTCCAACTTGAAGTTGGCGTCTTCTCTATTCGCCGTGAATGATAGCTTGCGTTATCCATAACCACCACCGAATTAGCCGGAAGAAATTTTATCATTTCACCAAAATAGTCCTCGAAAACGTCTGAGTTCATGTCTTCATGGTAATCTCCTGTGCGAGTCGACTCAAAGGTTAGCAGACCTTCTTTTAAAAATCCCTCTTCGCTTCCAATATGTGTGATTACAAGTCTTTTTCCTTTTCCCGAAGGTACTTTAATACCCGTAGACAGGCCTTCTATGAAAGCTTGGCGAGCACTGGTTATATTTTTGTCTTGCCACATTTTTTGGACTATATAACCTTCGTTAATCCACGTCTCATCAAGATAAAAAACTTTCTTTAAAAACTTTCGTCTCATCAAGATAAAAAACCGCAGGGAGCACCCTGCGGTACTGCTTGATACTTCTCAAGTATTGTCGTCTCCAACAAACAATTTCGTCGCTCTCCAGTAAAAGTGCTTTGCGGTTATGCTTTTCCCAGGCAAAATCCATATTTTTTAAAGTTTTCCATAAAAGTTTTCTACTTATCAACGGAATACTGTCATCTCGGCCAAGCTCCATTAAAATTTTGTCTAGGGTGGGTATTTCGTTTTTAAAATAAAAAGAGTGAACTTTTCTTCGAATTATACATTTAGCATTTTCATCAAGGACTTTTGTAGGTCGCCCTGGCTTTTGCTTGGGAGATTCCACTTGACCTGCTACTTTTCTTTCCCGCAACAATTTGAAAATGGTGGACTTTCCAATTCCACTCATTCGAGAACATTTTTCAACAATTTCTTGCACAGTAAAACTAGGGTAATCGTGTTTTATGCAATCATGTACATTTAAAATAATAACTTTTTCACTCAGCGATAGTGGAGAATTTTTAGTACATCTTTTCGTTGGACTGAATACCTCCATTTTTTAAATATTGGGATAATAATATTGTGATTACACTACAGCGTAGCAGTGACTACTAACGTTTAAAATATGATTTAAAAGTATTTATAGTCTGTATATATTACCTGACCCCATTTTTGCATGTTACAAAGCGTTAAAAGATAGGTACCTATACAAAAGGATTAAAAGTATTTATTTAGTATTTAATCTCTTTCAAAATAAAGTCATTTAATTCGTGAAAATTAAATTTAAAATAAGTACATTTAAAATAATAACTTTTTCACTCAGCGATAGTGGAGAATTTTTAGTACATCTTTTCGTTGGACTGAATACCTCCATTTTTTAAATATTGGGATAATAATATTGTGATTACACTACAGCGTAGCAGTGACTACTAACGTTTAAAATATGATTTAAAAGTATTTATAGTCTGTATATATTACCTGACCCCATTTTTGCATGTTACAAAGCGTTAAAAGATAGGTACCTATACAAAAGGAATAAAAGTATTTATTTAGTATTTAATCTCTTTCAAAATAAAGTCATTTAATTCGTGAAAATTAAATTCATAAATATTATAAGTACCTGCGCCTATGAACTACCACGAAATGTAGCCAAACAGAACGGAATGCCCCAGTTTATTGCTCTATACACTTCTGAAATAGAGTATAATTACTTATTCTTGACTTTGACCAATTAATAATTAATTTTTTTATTTTACTTTTAAGACATTTTAAAATTAACAAGTTTCGAAAATACACAAAAAACACCAGTATAACACCGCGATGTAAACTAACAGGCCTCTACGTCCGAAGTTCTTTAAATGAGCTACGGTCTTCGTCAAAGGGTTTTGCCACTGCGTATCCAAATGTCATCGGCCACTTGGATATGGTTGAGTTGTAGTACAATTAACTATTTAAATTTCCCAATTTGAAATTTAAACATGACAAACGACGTTTTGTTGTGTGTTTGCCAAGTTCGATTTGTTTGTTAGCATTTTGTCGTTTAAGTAAATTTTATTAAAGAAAATATCAGCTTGTAATAGAAAATTGTGTTTGAAACATTTTGATTGTAGAGGAACTGTTGACACATGTTAATGTATTTATTTAATTGCAGGAAAATATGTAAAATCCGCACTACTGTATATGTCAGGCTTTATAACGTGAACGTATGAACTATATAAGTACAATTAATGCTAATTATAAATTACCTTTAGCCACGGGTTGGTCTCCGTTAAACTCAACCTCGAAGTCGCCAGTTTTTTCCTTTTTAGCTACGACAGTTTTATGATAAACTCCATGGCTGGCCTCTTCGAGAACAGTGAACATGTTGGCCACACGTGCGGTATGACCTGCCAGTTCCACAATATCTAAAAACCCACAGATAAATTAAACATCTAAAAGATGGAGTAAAGTAACTATAAAAATGTCCCCTTTGATAACATAAACGTCCACACAAAATTTGTTCTTACCTTTGTAACTACTCATAAGCCTCTCGACAGCATTTGAGCCAGTAAGCAGAAGATTTTTTGCAGTAGTAAAGTAATGAGTTCTCTCCGAAACAGAGTCGCTCACTCCATCAGTATTTCCGACTTCCACATTCGGATCTGCAGATATTTCTATTGAACCGGAGTCTGGCAATGGTAAAGGTAAAAGTTTTCGCTTCTTTGGTTTAGCTGATGTGATCACTTGCGGTAAAAAGACAGGAAGGGATACCACAATCATACCTATAAATAAAACAGTCGGTACAAAATTTTTTTCAACTTATTGCAATTCAGCTTACCAGTTCCAGACCACACATACTTCATCAAAAATTGTTCAAGCATAACGAACCACAGTTTTACGGCAAACATGTGTTCTAAATGTTGGGTTAAGATTCTGTAGGCGCTCCGAAGGTGACTCTGTTCAACTTTATGTCCATTATAGAAGGCAATTTCTTCAGCATTTTGAACGATACGTCCATGGACGTGACGTAGGTAGCCTTTCTTTTCAGCCTCTAGAGCCACTAGATGTCCAAATCTTGGAGAGACCAGCCTAAAATTTAACCAAATTATCAAATCTGATTGCAGAACACTATATCAAAGGTTTTGACGCATATTTTTAAAATTGACACTTTGTAAACCTGCAATTTTTTATATTAAAAATAAAATATTACCAAAATGGATCCACTCACCAGATGCGTCAAAGCGAAGCGGCGCTACAGCGATATTTCTTCAAATGATGCTGACCAAGAACTCAATAATAATATATCCTTTAATCTTGATAATATTTCAGAAGAATCAGGTTCAATTTTGATATTAAATGATGATTTTAATGATTCACAAGATAACAAAAACGCGTTGAAATTTATCGAAGAAATGACAAAAAGAAAATATATGCGACAAAATGATGAGGATTTCAAGCAAATCTGCAAACAATGTGAAGAAGAGCCGCAACTTATAACCACAGATGCCAGAGACAACAATAAACTGGATGCATTATTAAATTTTTACAAAAGTGATATTTTAATCGACTTAAAGCAAGCTGAAGATGGTTCAAACATATGTAAAGATGTTAGATTCAAAAATACATTAGTGGAAAAAGATTCTTCAGACCGTATGTCAGTAAATAGGGTGAAAAATGATTTCAAAATGCAAAAAAATTTTATTGTCAATTACCACACCGCTTCAGCCCAAATTGATCCGAAATCAACCAAAAAGTCACTAGAAGTATTAAGTAAGATGCATGCAACTCCAAAACACCGCAAAAAAGACACTGAGTCAAGAATAAAATATTCAGAGAAAATGTTTGGCGATTCGCCTATTTTACAGGCTAAAGAAAAAGTGCCTAACGAAATTATAAAACGTCCCATAAAAAGAATTGAATATCAAGCAGCTAAGTTACCAAAGCACTTAAATTATCCGTGTATTGATAAGAAATGTTATGAAGATGTAATAATTTCTCCTGCAAAACCGGCAAAAAGTAAAGGCGTACAGGTTAATCCACCAAAAAAACGTATGTCTAGAAAAGGTACCGTTAAGGAATATTTTAAAACAAAAAAGGATATAGATTCCAGTTACTCCGATCTTGCAATAAATTTACCCTTCGATAATGAAATAGCGATAAAAAAATCTAAATCCGAAACTGATATTAATCATCAACTGTACATATCAGATCACGATTACATTTTTAACGCACAGCAAAAAACTGCAGAATCGAAAATAAATAAACCAAAAGAATTTAACTTGAGATGCAACTCTAGAGCTGAAATATCCTCTGCCGTCGGGGAAAATCTCATACCAAATTCTACTGCCTCAAAAAATGTTAAGTTTTATCGTGAAAGCCTTCACGACATGACTATAACCGAGGATGATTACAAAACTTGGCTAAAGAAGAAAAATTGGGCAAGGTACTCCAACATAGAAAGTAACACGTCATTATCAACCACCCAGCTTAGATCTGTCTCAGAAGTGGTCAATCACTGTACTCCAAAGTATCAAGAATACCCAGAAAGATCCAATCTCTATCTGAATCGTGGCGACTACCAAAAAGCTCGCTCTGACACTTGCTTAATATTTTCAAGTTTTCTCACTGAGATCAACGAAGCACTTTTGTACAAAGAACTAAAGATACTCGAGACTATTATATTTTTTTCAACATTAAATCAGCAACGCACCAAGCCATTAAGTGCATCGAAGAGGATTACTCAAATTATATTTTTCTTAAGTTTATATTGCATGTGGATGTTATTTGAGACTTTTTATAAGGAACCTAGAAAATGGATGTGGAATTTAAAATCTTAATAAATAGAATATTTTAAACCTGAAAATCTTTTGTACGATTCAACTTATTTTTTATTTGTGCGAAAAATTCCCAATTCATTTATATCGATTTTACTTGAATTATAATCTAAGAACTTGTTACATGAGTTGGAGAGAGGAATAAGACGCAATTATTTTTAATGCAGTATCCGACTTCTCGTCAAAAGGCATTTGGCTGTTTTTCTAGATAATGTCTCTTAAACAACCTATTGTTGCAGCTTTATTGACTTGTGGTTTGACATCGTTTGTCGGATTGTTAAAAGTTTTATGTAGCAGACACTTAAAGCTTTGTAAGTAAAGGAAGCTCATGACTTGTTGGATTTATGTGTTATCTATTACCACTTTAGACCTTAAAGTTTTTTTGAGATTAGTTGTTTGAAGAAGGTCATATATGTTGTTTCGTTGAATAATATTCCACATTTGCAATATTTTTGGCATATCTGATAAAACTTACGAATTCGCTTTTTTCCAAGAAAAAAATCAACCACGATAACTACAGAGGAATAACACTGCTTGAACCATCTAACAACTGGTCACCAACATTGACAAAAGAACAGATAACGACTGATCTCTTATTTATTATAGACAGATAAAATAATAACCGTATGCGACTTTATTGACCTAATAAAGACGTTTGAAAGAGTAGTTGTCTAATATTCTGGACTACAACATTTTTTGGTAAAAACTACATAATTTATAAATTTTATGAAAAAGAAAAAACAAAAATAAAATAACGTAGGGTAAACCACCCAGTTACTGGACATGTTGCAGTTATTGGACATATTCATTTAAACAAATAAAAACAAGATTCCTAATTTTATTTAATTTTGTAAGTTTTTTATTTTAATTGTTCAAAAGTGTGGTTATTTTGTCTAGGATATTCGTAATACCTGAGGACCTAATTAAGGTAAGAATTTAAAGGCTCATGACAGAAGGTATTATTAGTTAGGTTAGAATATAAGGGGTGTCCAATACCTGAAATGAGTAACCTTTTTTTTTCAATTATTGGACGTTTGTCCAATAACTGAATTTGGCGGTTATTTTTGGTTATTTGGCTGAAAATTCAAATCTTTAATTCTGGTTAATTTAATATAGGTTTGCCTGAAATATTCTTTTGTCGAGCAGTTATTGGACATTGTCCAATAAATGGTACTGGTCTGTCCAATAGCTACTTTTGAATTTAGGTATTGCTAGAATGCCTAAAAAGGGTCAATATGATACCAGTTCTATGGACACCGCAATTAACGAGGTTAAGAATAATAGACTGGGATTAAGGACGGCGGCTAAAAAATATGGCGTTCCAAAGTCCACCTTGGAATTTAAACTCAAAAACCCTGATCATAAGGAAACTTGCGGCCCATCACCTATATTAACCTTAAAAGAGGCACAACAGCTTGTAAAGTAGGTTAAATATCTACCATCTAACCGTATGAATATAGTAAATGCATACGCGATTATTCTTACAGGAGGATAGAAGAGTTGGCAAATAAAGGATTTCCAAGAAAAAAATTAGATATTCTCAACATTGTTCAACAGTTTCTAATCGAAAATCCACGACCAAATCCGTTTAACAATAACAGACCCGTCGACTGTTGGTTTAAGGTAAATGTATTTAAAAAACATTTTTTATGCTTATTTAGGACTTTTTTTAAAGTTTTCATTGGCGGCTTTTTTAGGCTTTCCTACGGAGAAATCCGACAATCGTGCAAAGAACCAGTGAAGCAGTTAGCAACGCAAGTGCTTGTGTCTCTGAAAAAGATATAAGGAAATGGTTTAGAGAAATTCAAGATTACCTGACGATAAAAAATATTAATATGAATAATCCTTCCCGAATCTTTAATGGGGACGAAACAGGTTTTCAGATTTGTCCTAGCACTGGAAAAGTTTTCGCTGGAAAAGGTGTTAAAAACGTGTACTAAATAGATAAAGGATCACAGAAAGAAAATATTACTGTTATGTTCTGCTTTTCGGCTTCAGGGATGATAGCTTCACCAATGATAATATATCCCTACAAAAGAATACCGGAAAAAAATAACCGTTACAGTGAATCCAAATTAGGGAATCGGGCGATCCGATAATGGATGGATGACATCAGATACTTTTTTATGATTATATTAAAAACATGTTCCATCCATACTTAGTTGAAAACAATATTCAGTTTCCAGTTGTATTATTTTTGGATGGGCATAAGTCCCACTTAACATATGATCTAAGTATTCTCTGCAATGACCTACAAATAGAAGTATTTGCCCTTTATCCTAATGCAACTCGACTATTGCAGCCTTGTGATGTTGCGGTATTTAGATCAATAAAGATGGGCTGGAAAAAAGTTGTTAGAAATTATTATGAGCAAAATCCAGGACAAGTTTTAAATAAAATCTCTTTTGCTCCCTTATTAGAAAAGGTGGTGACAGAAGCAGTCAAAACAGAGATGCTTATCAATGGTTTTAAAGCATGCGGACTCTATCCATTTAATCCGGATGCTATTGACTATTCTAAATGCTTGGGAAAGCTCCATGAAACTGTTGAGGTAAGCTTATAAGTTATTCTTACTTTACTTCCGTTTTTTTCTCATATTATTTTATTTTATATTTAGGAAATGATATCTGCTCCTGTAATGATGGATGAAGAGACTTTTAGTAATTTTGTTGGGGCTGACCTTATTACTAAATTCGAATCATATGACGCCATTCTCATCAAAGAAGGATTTACTCCTGAGTTTTTAGCCCTCCATAAGATGTGGAGTTTCTTCAAGAAACCTAATGTCAGAGAATTGGAGGAATCTTCTAATCAACACAATCCAATGAATGAACCAAATAACTTTAAAAATGACACTGAAAAAAATTATGAATCTAGGCAGGAAAACTTTCAATGGAGAAACTGATTCGATTTCAAGTCAAGCTTCAAACAGTAAGAAAGTTCATGTAATTGCTAATGTACTTATTACGAAAGATAATGATTCAACACAAACCATTTCTCCTGACAATGGGATAATAGCGCCTTCAAACGAACAAATAGGTACCGATTCGAAGAACAAGACACCTAGCTTTTCACCAATAGGTAAATGTATTAGTGACTTCCTTAAAATTCCTGATAAACCTGAGCGCAAAAATAAGCGCCAAGTTGAACGTGTATCTTTTGCTATAACTTCACGAGCCTACCAGGAAAATTTTGAGGCTAAAAAGGCTCTTAAGTTGGAGGAAGAAAATAAAAAGGTTGAAAAAAAACGTAAAAGGAAAGAAAAAGCTGCTAACCTAACAACAGGTTGCAACTAAACCTAACCTAAAAAATAAAAAAGTTTGTAAATCAACCGAAAATAAACAAGATGCCCTCTGCTCGGTCTGTAAGAAACGCATAGCCAAAAGTAAACATGGATATGTAATATTTGCCATAAAAAGTTTCATAACATATGTATCCAAAAAAACATAAGGAGCATGTCCCCGATGTAGATGATAACGATTTATTCTTATGTCATAACTGCTACTAAGAAGAAAATGATGAAGATATTAATAGTGAGGAGAATTTTGAGGATTTAGAAACAGAACAAAATGTCTTCATTGGCGAACGAAGATTTAAGGATCTGGCGAGCATGACAAATATAAATTATCTAGAAGAAAAAGAAGATGAAATGGTAAAAGCTATCGACTCGGAGGAAGTAACATGTCCGACTGACATGTCGGAGAATATTTTAATTGACCAAAATCAAACAGAAAATGAGGGAATATACGAAAATAATCAATTTTATAGTGAGCAACTAGTCGACGATGATCTAAGTGAATTAAACGCAGACAAACAAAATGATGAGGACGAGGATCAAGAAGTGGATGAACTTTTTGCTTTATATAAAAATGAATATACACATTTTTAATAATGATTAATAATGGAATTTGCCTATATTACATGTTTGTAGACTAAAAAACTGAGTTTAACGCGTTTTTACCTAAATAAAAAATTAAAAGATCGTACCTTGCGTATTGTTTTTTTATTGTCCAATAACTCAGATTTTTGACATAGTCCCAGATTTTTTTTTGTAAATAATAATTACTCCTTTATCTTAATCTTGTTAATACTAGTGTATAAATCCAATATATTTTCGATCCAAACTAGCAATCACTCAAGTCTCTAGGTAAAAAAATATTTTTTTTTGCGTAAATTCAAACTTTGTAAAATCCTTAAATGTCCAATAACTGGGTGGTTTACCCTAGTCTTTGTGAAAGTCATTAGTCAAATAGTGGTCCTAACTATACAAATGTTTCTAATGTTAATTATACCAATGAAATTGTTAATTTTTGAAAGGATCGTAATTTTGAAACAACACGGCTAATTTAAGCTGCATTTATTAAGTGAACCTTAAATAGACACTTTAAGTGTTAAATAAAGTATTTTGTGTCAAGCAGTTGCGGCACGAGTTTGTTTTATTGTCGCACGTTTTAAGTTAAGTGCTTTTGTAATAAATTTTTTTTGTATATTTTATTTAACATGTATTACACTTTATATATACAATTTTCTATTTTTGTTTTAATTTTAAGAGCATTACTACTTGCCAATACAAAGCAAGTAGTAAAATCACTTACGGAGTAATATATACAAATTTTTGAGATGAGATATTAAAAAGTTAGTAATTTTTTTCTATTTTCAGTGTAAGCCTTTTTAATGGGTCTACCATTAAAAAGCTATGTACCACTACAGCTACCACCTACTGATAGAAGTTTAGTGGGCCATGTACGCAAAATGGTATGTGTCAAAACGAGGATCAAGCGTCAGTTGTGTTAAGTATACTTTGACATTTCATCATGAATCTTTTAAGTCAAGAGCAACGTATAGCTATCGTGAAAAGGTATTACGAAAATGCGCAATCGGTTAAAGCCTGTTATCGTGCTCTTAGAGAAGATTTTGGCCATCGTGGACGGCCTTCTGAGCTTGGAATAAGGCGCACAATTAATAAGTTTGAACGGGAGTACACTCTTCTGGATAATAAGCCACCAACGCGACAAAAAAGTGCAAGGACCGCTGAAAATATCGCCGCTGCAAGAGAAAGTGTTGACGTGAATAACAATGTGTCTGTTTTGCGCCGTTCTAAGCAATTAGGCATTTAGGCAAAAATTAAAATAACATCTACATATGTGACTCCTTAGTGCTATCCAACTTTAACCACTGTGACACAGTATATGGCCCATGTTTTGATCAGTTTGATTCTCGTAGAATTCAGAAAGTACAAAATGCGTGCCTTCGCCTTATTTTTGGGATACGCCGCAGAAATCGGATCTCTCATAAGCTTATAGACATCGGCTGGCTTAATATGTATAACCGCAGAAAACTACACTTCATTTTGTTGGGCTACAAGCTAATAAAATTTAAATCTCCCCAATATTTGTATAATAGAGCAGATTTTAGAATTAACAACAATAATCGTAACTTACGCAATTTACACCTTCCTACTATTCCTCGACACAGAAAAGAACTTTTTAAATGAAGCCTTTCATATAATTTGGCTTCCAGTTTGAATTCCTAAAAGATTACATTATTTGATCTGGCCTGTTCTACTTTTCAAAGAAAAACTAAAGACATTCTGTTTTTACGTCAGTAAATAAAGTTGGTCTTTTATTTTGATTTTGATTTTTTGTGTGATGTCGCTGAATGTGTTTTTGTATTTTTAAGTTTCAACTGTTATGATCTGTAATTTAAAATATTTTTTACATTTTTTTAGAGAGCGCCTAAACAGTATCTGGTCTGCGTACCAGAATACTGACGTAACACGGCCTTTTATTTTTCATAGACATTGCGTATTTCTTAATTTTTATATTATATTTTGTACTCGTTTATGAAAAGTAATAAATTTTGTTTATTATTATTATTATTATTATTATTATTATTATTAATAACCAGTTGCTTAATCTTGATAGATTTGAGTACTTTGCCACGACTTTTTTAATATTTTTTTAATAACCTAGAATAACATATTAATAAACATGTGCTACACATTCTAAGACACTAGGAGTCACGTATGTCATTAAACTTAATTAAACTATTATTTGAACGTCACATAGTCTGGCCAGAGGCAACAATACTTCAACGATTCATGTTTCGAAGTTCTAATTTGTGAACATTTAAGCACTTAAAATACTATACCTTAGTTAGGTAAGATCAAGAATCGAACATGTGCTTTTATATGGTCACCAATTTAGGCTAAATACATTGATCAACTTAAGAGTGCACAAAGAAAATTTGTTAAAATTATTGTTTACAAAACAAATGGACATTTTCCATCTAGGAGGATAGAACTACTAGTTAGTTATTACTACTAGAAAGATTTCACCCTCTCTTATTAAAATATAGATTTATAATATAGACATTATATTATTTTACAGATTTACGTGATTTAAAAGATTAGGATAAAATGATCACAAGATTTAAAAAATGGTGCAAAAAAGTTGCAAACTGTTAAAAGTTAAATACAACTTTTTTTTATTCTTGAAAAAAGGGTAAAAAACGGAAAAAAGGTAAAAATGTTTATTGCACTTATTCTAATTAATAATTCATTCAGTAAATATATTTTTTAGTTTTTGGATAAACCTTAACCTTGTAAACTTAATTTGTTGAATCTGATGATTACAGATGAGAATTTTATCGATACTACATAATTAAAAAGTCTATAAACAAATTATGTATAATGGTTTGTGAAAACAAGACACAGGAACATCAATATCCCCCAATTAATAAAATAATTGACAAAAATAATGTTCAAAGTTCGACGGCTGTTAAACGTACTTTCCGTTCACCAAGGTTGGGCGTGATATACGCTCGATGATTTTTTAGCATCAAAAAGTTATAACCTCATTTATAGCTTCGAACTTGCACTAAATTGCTTTCAATTTGATATCTATTATGGTAATTTTACAGTGACATTTAATTATCATGTTATTTAAACCACATGTCTTCATGGTTGAAATTGCGTATTGTGTCATTAACCTATGGTACTTAGGCAAAAATATTCCAGTCTATGTTACATATTAAACGCGTGTTTTTAATGTTAATAACAATATCAATGTTGAAAAAAAGCAAACAAACTAGTAAAAGAGATTCAATTGCAATATTTGGCCTTTGTTTGGTCAGTTCCTAAACGAGAATATGTGAAAAAAATTGTATTACAAAATATGGTATATTTACATTTGATATTAGGTCAATAATGGCCTTTAACGTATAGCTTACGAATGGCACATAAAGTATTCGGTCAAATTGTTTGGTAAAAACCTTTAAAGAAATAGGTCCAGCTTAAGTGGTTATGGTCGTTTAAGGACTGTAACTGCTCCTGAGAATGTAGAAGATTTGTGTCACAATAATTTAAAAAAAAAACAAAAGAATCCGATTGCAAAATATCACAAGTGGTGTAATGTGGAAATCATCTTTTTACAAAATTTTAAGAAAATATTTATTTCATTTAAAATCCAAATAACGTAAGCATTCATCAAAAATGATTTAAGAACTGTCCTACGTTGGTCAAAACAATAATAGTCCATCTGTTTTAATCTGATTGACTTAATAATATTCTGTTCAGTGATAAGTCACACGTTAACATAGAACTTTGATGTCAGCTTTAGAAATGATCTAACTACAGACTACTACATTTATTTCGGTTAAAAAATCCGTTTTCGAAATATTTGCATTTAAACGTTGTTACAGAATCAAAAACTCTAAACATGAAACTACAGATAAGACACGGATATAGTTATGAATACTTAACATTAAATCTATTTGTTAAACTAATGTCAGGAATATTGACGTTAGTTTTAAAACTTATTAATTTGAAAAATAGGTCTGTTAATTAAAAACGGAATAACTTTAGATAATTAATAATGCCTAAACACAATGCTCATTTGTTCGCTCCAAGCTTGAGTACGCTTCAATTATATGGCATCCAGAATATCAGGTGGAGATTGATAAAATTGAGTCAATTCAGCGTAGATTTTTAAAATATTTAATGTACAAGACCGATGGTGTTTATCCAGCAAGAGGAACATGTCAAGATATAATGCTTGCACGTTTTAACATGAAAGCCTTAGCCGACCGCCGTATGGTAGCGGCCGTGGTCTTTTTATATAAGTTAGTTAATTATAAAATCGACTGTAGCTCATTGTTAAATCAAATTTACTTTGTTGTTCCCAGGTTAAACTCTAGAAACTCTCGAACATTTCAGTGTAATAGAGCAATAAATAACATTTTTAGAAGGTCGCCGATTTATTATATGCGTAACTTATTTAATACTCTTTGTAACTACAACTTTGATCTTTGTTGCTTCAATGTCTTTCTTAGTAGGATTTTTTAATCAATAATCTTAAATCTTGAATTTCTCCTAGAGATTTTGTAGGTAGGTAATACTTTGAGTAAATGTATGTTTTCTAAAATCTTTATTAGCCTATAAGCCTCTTCCATAACTTCTCCTTTAGCGTAATATTATATTGTATTATTTAATTTTAAACCTTAAACCTGTTGTACACAACTCTTTCTGTATTTCCTGTAAGTGGGTGACTGTTGGAAATAAAAGCCTTATTAAAATGAATATTGCAATAGTGAAATGAGAGCAATTTTTTAGATAATGGTTGCCTCACAGATGGTTTGGTCATGGCAGTGCATTTACATGGCCTCCGCGTAGCCCGGATCTTAATGCTTTTGATTTTTTCTGTTAGGTTATATTAAGTCATTACTTTATGCAGAACAAATCCGTGCACGAGAGCAACTATTGCAAAAAAATTATAATTCCACCAATGTTATCAGGAATAAACAAGGAACTTTATTCCAAGTAGGGCGCTATTTGGTGGAAGGATTAAGAAAATGGCTGTAAGCGAATGGTAGACGTTTTGCGTATTTGTTTAAGTGGTGTTTTTCATTATAAATTGTATCTCAGTTAAGTGTTTTTTTAACTATGCTTTAGAATGTTTAAATTCAAATATTTATAAAACGCCTTGTTTGACCCAAATAAATCTAGTACACCTTTTTTTCTTACAAATCGTCATTCTATTGGTTACTTTAATAAAAAATAATAGAACAGTACTAGTAAGAAAGTTACGACTTAAACAGCGTGTGAATATGGTGTAACTAGCGCCCTCTACACTTAATGTAAAAAAATAGAAAAAACTAATATTTCTCATCCCCAAAAAACCTCCGATTCCCAGTTTCTATGTCGATATTTCAAAAACAACTTGAGCTATAGAGAAAATACAAAAAAATAAATTTTAACAACCTGTATCTTAATTATATAACAAATAGTTATTAACAACGCTAAAAACTTCACAGAAAAATAACTTATACAAGGGACGTAGGTTAAAGCCTATTTTTGATTTGAAAGCCCGTAAGCCGTTGGCAAATGGATCCAAGCTATTTTCATCAAAGAAACGCAAAGTCGCAAAGTGGATGAATAAAAAAACCCATAGAGGGCTGAATAAAAACTGAGTAAAGGAAACATAGGAGAAATAACCCTTCTTTGATAGATGTTAAAAGAAATTGCTCCCAAGATAGTAGGCCAATGAAATAAACCATTCATGATCTTATGAAATGTTAAAGCACCAGAATGATGCCGTCTGATTTCAAGATTAGGGATATCAAACTGGATACTGATAACATTATAGTAGTTATAATAATTATAAAAAATATTCACTTCAGTTCTAAAAGCAAGGAATCTTAAGAATCTTCTCTGTATAGCTTCAATGCATTCAATATGATCAACATAATAAGGGGACTAAATTACAAACATATACTCAAGCAAAGAACGAATCAAGGAGCAATTAAGTAATTTAAAATAGTAACGTGAAATATATACACTATATATTTATCTAGTGATAAATCCAAGACTACACAAACTCCTGTTAATAATGTCCAAAATGAGCAGTAAAAAGTTAGCTCGGCATCAAAAAGAACACCTAAATCAACTGACTCTATCAACTGACCTAAGTTCATTATTGTTGACTGTGTATTGACAATTAATAATTTTATTAAAACGACCAAACGAAATACATACACACTATTTAGATTCAGTTCCAGACTATCGCTGAGTGCTGTACTCAGCAATATTATTTAAATCCAGTTGAAGTAGCTCAGCATCCAGATATGTCTCAATGGATCTATGCAGTTTAAAACCATCAGCAGAAGCAAAATGCTTTGAATGAACAATTACAACACTTAAATCTCTCATGAACGATTTAAAAAAAACAGGGCAATGCAAACTCTGAGGTACACCAGATAGGCACTGTAAGTAATAAAAAACTATGACAAAATTCGACGAATGTCTCACTAAGGCCTATAGCTACAAATTTCCTAATCAGATTGCCATGACCAACCCTATCAAGGGTCTTTAAGAAGCCTATATACACACTATCAACCTGTACAGACCCCTCAAAAGCACCGATCAGATCATGCTGGTAAGTAAACAAGTTAGTTACCGCAGATCAACACTAAGAAAAACCATGCTGATAATCGCTAAGTAATCGCTTACAGTGCCATGAAAATTGTACAGAAAACAACCTGTTCAATAACTTAAGAATTACAGACTGAATACACACACCTCGGTAGTTACAAATATCAGTTCTGTTGTCATTTTTTTATGAATTAGTGTTATAAAGTTTACCTTACAACAATCGGGACATTTGCCTGATGTCACGCAAATATTGAAAAGGTGATGCAAAGGCTTTCTCAGAGTACACACATAGTTAAAAAAACAGATAGGATACGATCAGAGCCCAAAGAGTTTCTATTATGAAGGCGTAAAATTTCATCAAATATGTCTAATCAAGAATGAGAAATACAATTTAAATCGCGACTGTAATCAAACTTATAGTACGGGAGCTGGCGACAGCTTTTGTGGGACAATTTGATTAGGGATGAATTTTTTATATTAGGCTTAATATAGAAATATACAAAAATAGGGAGCCATAGAAAATACGGTCTTCCAGCTCACCCGAGTGCCGGGGTGATTTGTTTGATATAGTGATTTTATTGATTATAAATGCCCTTTTGCATAGGTATAATGTGACAACTACACTGTGATACTAAAATTTAACATAAAATAATACTCAACAAGATTAATGTAAATCATAAAATATTGCAGGTTTTGCCGTGATTGCCGCTCAAAATTTTATTTTTATATAACTTTATATTCATTTAATAATTAATAATGTCATGATCTTATATAGGGACAAAACGAGAGGATGGTCGGTCATCATCATCGGTCTCTTGTACATTATTGTCATTCATAAAAAATTGTAAATGCAAAATTGCTCGGATGCAAGCGTTTCGATCTGTTGAAATGTCTGCCATATACAGTGAATGGCAAAAATATGGAACAAATTCAGTAAAAAATAAATGAGGGCGTCTTCGAAAAAACGCTCGCACACGTCGATTAATATTTTTGGTTGCGCATTCTTTTCATTTGTATGTGATTACATTTTTTGAATTCTACACAAAATTATAAACCTTTTTATGTATCACATGCCATATTTTTATTCAACTGTTTCTAAGATACGCGGTTTTGAAAATTTCTGTTTTTATGAATTTAAAAGGCTCTAAAACTTATTCTACTAAAAATTAAAAAAAAAAAAACGGATTTCACTTTTTAATTCCTTTTTTCTGAAACCATTTAAAATATGATACACGCATGTCAAAAAATATGGAAAAAATGCATTTAAAATGGTTTAAGTATCTAAAGCATGTCTTAAGGTATAAAAGGTATATGGTCGTGGTAAGTAAATTGTCAAATACGACTTATGTCACTGCGTATTTAAAGTAAATATGGTTCTTTTAAATGAAACTCAACGAATTGAAATTTTAATTTTTATTGGATACGGAGATAAACAAAGAACTCGAGAAGAAGTTTGTAATTTGCTTAACGTAAAATATCCCGAAAGGCCAAGAAGTACAGTACAAGAAGTACAGTACAAGAAGTACAGTAAGTAAAATTGAAAGAAAATTGAGAGAAACAGGGACAATGAGTAATCGTATGCGGCCAAGACGTCAAAAATAATTGGGCAGGGATTTTAAATAATAAAATTATAGGACTTTTTTTCGTTCAAATTGTTACCGGAGACCGATATTTAGAATTTCTTTAAAATGACTTAATTCCAACTCTCGCAATTTCTTTTCTAAATCCAAATCAGCTTAATTTGCCAAATAGATCTATTTGGTTTCAACAGGATAGTGCCCCACCCCATTTTGCTCGTCAGGTACCCGAATATTTGAATGCGGCATTTCCTGGACAATGGATTGGTAAGGGGGGTCCTATGGAATCGCCTGCATGATTCTTAGATCTCACACCCCTGGAGTTTTTTCTTTGGGGGTATTTAAAATCAACAATTTATAAAAGAAACCGCGCAATTTAGATGAACAGTCGAATAAAAGTATGGCATGTGAAGACTACATCAAAATTTGTATAATTTTGTTTAGAATCCAAAAATGTAATCACATACAGGGTGTTCCATTTAAAATAAGAAAGTTGGTATTGACCACGACTACATGAGACAGTCTGTAAGCAAAATTTTTGTTGAAAAAAATCGACGTCTGCGAGCGTTTTTTCGAACACGCCCTCATTTATTTTTTATTGAATTTGTTCCATATTTGCGCCGCTTACTGTATAAATGGTCAATTTAGAAAAACATTTAATTGATTGAATATACTTTTGCATAATAAAATTCTGCGTTTTTTGGTGATATTAAACTAATTCCTAAAATTCTCGAGTATTCTTATCAACCTATTAACTTCTCATTAATAATACGAAAAATCATTAGATACAAAATATTGGTTCAACTATCCTTCCAATTATCCCCAATTAAAATACAAAAAACATATACCGTCAATCTTACCTTAATAATAACGCAGAAACAACTACTACTCCGCTTATAATAACTGGTCCAGCAAGTAAATTGGAATTCCTAGACTTCACCAAATTGGCTAAGGCAACGGCCATCAGTAGAATGTCGAAACACGGTTTCGTTATTTGTCCGTAAAGGTGCGAAACTGTGCTTGCGACAGTTTCAATATCATCTAGAATATACAGCATTCACTTTTGAATTTTTACAAAGATCAAACTAGTAATAATCTCACCTGTAAGTCGCTGCGCGCAATTATCTAACCTACCATCCAGCACTGTTACTCTATAGTAGCTCTGGTTTTTGAAGTAGAGTTTATATGAATGTTCTACCAGTCTTGAACGAAAACTTAAAGCTATTCTGCTTTCTAAATATCTGCAATATAAAAATTTACCCGTTAAAAGACTATTTTTATTGTTTGAACTTTCATTAATTTTTGTATTGTCTTTCGGTGACCCTATTCTTGTTTCACACTTTATTCTTAACTACAGTTTTTAATTGATTTTCTAAGTGGTTTATTCCAAATATATTATTAAAAAAAACAAGTAAAAGTCATTGCTTTCCAGTAAAAAAATTTATTCCGAAAATTTCTAGCAATTTTTCTTTGTCCCAGGTAGTCTTAGTAAAGTTATGTTAAATTACACCCTTTCGGAGCATTTAAACCTAAACCATTTAAGAAAAATCATTCTCCTTTGTTCCAGGTAGTTGAATTTCCGGCCATTTTACACATTTTTAAGATGATTTAAGCTATTTTTCGCGGTAGTATTGCATTTTTTATCAGACAGTTAACCTAATATTTTATTTCAATTATTATGTGTTATTCTGTTGAATAGTTAGCAACTGCTTCTTTGACTCCTCGGGATAGATCTAAGATAACTTAAATTGGCTGGTTTATAAAATTAGTTAATAAGTAAAGAGTACTTTAACTATGTCTAAGAAATAAACAAAAACATCAACTGCTTGCAACGAAAAAAATTACCATAAATTGATAGCATTGGAAAACAAACTTTAATATTAATGTTTTATTGGTCTAAAAAATTTTTAGACAAAAGACCTGACCTCTTCGACTGAACAAAAGTATTTATTTGTACTATTTAGAGACATACAACAAATCTGCAGGGTGTTTCAGAACAATGGGATCAAACTTCTGGGGGTTATTCAGTGCAACAGAAGAATCTATTGGAGTATAGGAACCCATGTCCGGAAATGCGTCACTACGCCACTATGGCCCTAAGACGCGTTAAAATTTATAAAAAACATTAATTACCTAAATAGGATCTGCTGCATTTATTTTAACCTTTTGTACATGATACCAAACAACATTTTGAAATGATTTTAAACAACATCCGGTATGACTGCGATACAAGGTATGACTGCAGCCGATTATCATCCTAGAGTTCAATTTTGTCGATGGCTTCTGGATCACATCATTGCACAACCAAATTTTTTACGATATGTTTTGTGGACCGATGAAGCCTCTTTTACAAGAGACGGTATTTTTAATAGTAGGAATAGCCATGTTTGGGAAGAAGAAAATCCTTATGCAATTTTTCCAAGAAAACATCAGAATCGTTTGTCTGTCAACGTATGGGCAGGCATTATTGATGATTATTTAATTGGGCCATACCTTCCACCGGAACGGTTAACATGACCTATTTATCTGCGTTTCTTGGAGGAAGTTCTCCCAGAACTCCTTGAAAATGTTCCACTAAACGTTAGACAGCAAATGTGGTTTCAGCATAATGGAGCGCCGGCTCATTTTGCTGTACAAGTATGCGAGTATTTGGCTCAGCGGTTTGGGCACCGTTTGATTGCCAGAGGTGGAGCAGTTTTTTGGCCTCCTAGGTCACCCGATTTAACGTCGGTCGATTTTTTCTTGTGGGGACATGTAAAGTCTTTAGTCTGCGAAACTCCAGTAGAATCAGAGCTAGACTTAACTGGACGAATAACAGCAGCATTTGAAATCATTCAAAACGAGGATCAAATTTTTAGTGTAGTATATTATGTAGTGATTCTACTGTTGCACTGAACAACCCCTAGTTTGATCCCATAGTTCTGAAATACCCTATATATCAACTATCAAAAAAAAATGCTAAAGAGGAAATCTGATCTACCTTCAAGAAAAATTCTAACAATATGAAATTATGACACATTGCTGTAGATTGGATCTTAAATTCGAATTTTTACTTTTCTTTAGATATTTTATTTTCATTATCTTAATAGATGAACGAAACAAATACAAAAATAAATACTTAAATTACGTAAGAATACATAACCCTAATTTCTTTAAAGAATTTATTTTTTTAATATAGAGTATCGACTCAGTTAGGGATTGCAAAGTTTAAAAAAAACATTAGAATATCGGACCAGGCTTGTTTATTGTCAAATTGATTTTAAAATACGTGAGTCACTTAAATTAGATTATTCATATAGAAATTTGTATAATATGAATCATGAACAGTTTCAGGGTCACTTCGTTTAATTAATGCCCTAGATATACATGTTTAATATGAAAGGAATAGGCACCAAGTTAGATGTTTTTAACGAATAACTACCTAATATAATAGATATGCATGCTCCTTCAATTAAAATTATTAGTAAAGCTTACTATCCTAAAATCAGATTTGTGCAGAGTGCAATAAGAGCAGAAAAAAGTTTACCCAGTCCATTTACTCAAATAGTAAATTTTTGTTAGGAAATAAAAGCCAATTTCCAGAATAATAAAAGCAAGCTGATATTATCTTTTTACCTTTACTAACTAACAATTCAGAGTGAAATAATTAAAGCATAATAATTTAGTTCCAGAATACCAATTAAGTTTTCGAAAATGATATAGCTAAGCTAGTGCAATATCACAAGTGTCTGATCACCTATTTAAAGCACTAGATAGCAATGAAGTTACTTTAATTTACAAAAGCTTTTGAATGCATATCATCAAATATGAATATTAAAGTGTACAGGGTGTCCGTAAATTAATGGTACATAGAAGAATTACAGCCTGAAAGTTGATATTAATTGAAAAACAGCGTGGTAAAATTTAAAATTTATTTATTTTTTTTCTAAAACCAAAAAAGTCAAGCATGATTTGGGAGTTTTTCACAGCGAATTTTTTAAAAGTTAATTTCAAAGAAATTTATTTGGGCAAAATATTTTTAATATTCTGAATCACCTACGACTTAAAATGAATTATGATAATATTGTTTTTAAAAACTCTTCTAACTTTTAATGGATCACAAACTGAGATTCAAAGAATATGTTTCCCTTTATCTAAAAAGTCTAAAAAGTTAGTACTCACTATTTCGCTTTAAAAACGATTTTTTCAGGAACACAATATGTAATTTAATATGTTATTTTAGTGACCCAGTTTAATTGTTATGAGTTTTAAGGGTTAAGTTGGATGTGGGGTCAAGTAAAATCCAAGCTGTTCTAAATCTTTTTATTTTTATTGTCAATGTTTCGGCATATATCAGGCCTTCTTTAGTGGAAATTAACATAATTTAATCTTGTTGCTTGCACTATCCTCACTAGACACTTAATGGAATCATCAAAACACATACTAATGTTCGACTTACTATACTGTCAAACGAAAAGCCTTGATTTTTTCTGTTAGCCCTGAAGAAGGCCTAATATAGGCCAAAACGTTGGGAATAAAGAGAAAAATATTTAAACGGCTCAGAATGTGATATCCCCATTAAATTTATGTGATCATAAGTTAAAATCTCTTGATTCCTCTAGAGATACATAGAATACAAAAGCTTCAAAACTCTTGTCTTAAATCATATCTTTTAGTCTATTTTATGTTAACTACTAGTAGAAGAGGTAAAATGGCAAGGTATTTATAATAACGTATCTTTAAGAGAAAGAGTCTGCTTAGTCGGTGGCCGTTTTATTAGGGGCCTATACCTTTTTTCAGAATCTACAGGATGTGCCTATATATTTCTTTGTGTTTTCGTTTTAAGCAAAATTTTAAATTATTTGAGTTTCATTAATATAGGGTGTTCAAGAAGTGCTGCGCCGACTTTAACACCAGAATTTTAAATGAGACACTCCGTATATTTTTATATTTCTTAGGAGAAATAAAGGTAACTTTCATAAGAACTACCTATCTGAATTTTGTAAAGTTTAGACAGAAATTAAGGGTTTGTAATTTTGTTAGCAGATTTATGCCCTCGGCATACAGCGTTTTGTTATGCTGGTAATTAAGACTATTTAATAAAATTCTTACCACGACTTAAGAAGACTACCTCCTATTGATCGACGGTGTCCGGGTCTTTTAAAGTCATACAGGGTGTCTCAGGTAATAAGATATATTTTTCAATTCGCAATACTTGAGTTTTTTTTTAATGGAATACCCTGTATTTTATATAGTATTTAAAAAAAAATATAGATATAATTTCAAATCCAATACAATAATAACGCTCTTTGAATAAATTTTGCTAGTGTTAATGGTCTGTCAGGACAGATAAGCTTTTTTGACTCTAGGATTACATCTTTTAAGGGGCAGTTAAAGAATATTATTTCATAGGGGCTTTAATTAATTAACTCATCTACACCTTTCATTGATTTATAGATAGTTTTGTATCTGAATATACAGTGCAGGCCAAAAGTGCAGAAACTTTTAATATTTTTATTTTTTTTCTTATTAAAACTAATTCGAAGTAATTGTAAATAATGTTTATGGTTATATCTAGTAGTGACGAAAATAGTTAGAAAAAAAAATGAAAACAAATAAATTATTACAAAATATGCAAACAAAATTTATTTTCTCTAAGGACAAAAACGGAGAAACTTTTTATTTTTATGACATAATTATGTTATAATACAAAATGTGGATAAAAGCACACTAATACTTTGTGGCATAACCGTTATTCTTCACAACTTCACTACACCGTCTTGGCATAGATTCAAGAAGATTGTGTATAATATCTCCGGAAATTTCACTCCATGCTTCTTTTAGGACTTGGAATAATTCGTCTTTATTTCGGAACTTATTCGGATTTTTTTGTCGAACTTTTTTGTCTAGGTACTCCCACAAGTTCTCGATGGGATTTAAATCTGGACTTTGAGCTGGCCACTTCAGAACTTGAATTTGTTGAGAGGTTAGGAAATTTTTAACAATTTTAGAAGTGTGCTTGGGGTCGTTATCATGCTGGAATTTCCAAATTAACGGCAAATTATCCTCGGCCTATGGAAGCATATTATTCCTTAAGATGTTTAGATAATATTGGCTATTCATGATACCATCTATTCTCACCAGTGGACCGACGCCATGCCCGGAAAAACATCCCCACACCAACACATTACCGCCTCCATGTTTGATTGTGGGAATAGTGTACTTTGGGTTGAATTTTTCATTCTCGGGACGTCTAACCCATCTCATACCATCTGACCGAAATAAATTGAACTTACTTTCATCTGACCATAAAACGTTTTTCCATTGATTATAGGTCCAATGTAAGTGTTCTTTTGCGAATCTTAAACGAATTTGTCTATTTTTCGTTGAAAAGAAAGGTTTTTTTACTGGTTTCCTGGCTTTTAAGTTGGCGTCACATAAATTCTTCTTCGAATAGATCGAACTGAAAGGGAAATGCTGGGATATGCCTTTTTTATATCTTCGGCGGAGAAAAATGGATTTCTTATAGAACATCGTCTAATTAGCTTGTCAGTTGCAGATGTTGTTTTTTTGGGTCTACCTGGCTTAGAGATGCTGGCAGTAGTGCCTCTAGTTTGCCACAATTTGATTTGTTTACAAATGACACTTTTATGAAGATCAAGTTCTCTAGCGATTGTTACTTGTTTCACTCCCGCATTGTGCTTCTTAATTATAAGTTTTTTTATTTGTTCAGATAAATTTATACCTCGAGGCATTTTAACACTAAATAGGCTTCTTCACAATTGAAAACGAACTGCTTCAAACGAGACCTATTTAATTTAAAATATTTAATACAAAAAGTTTCTCTATTTATGCCCTTAAGTAAAAAAAACATTGTTTACTATTTACATTCCTGTGATAAATATTCAAACTGTTTTGAATACAAACTTTTTGTAAATGTATTCCGTAAATAAATAAATCAATAAATAATTTATTATTTCACCGTAGCAGGCTGTGAAATAACAATAGTTAATATCCGTGCTTGTCGTATCCATAGCTACAGAATAATACTTTCACAAATTTACATTGTAAGTTTAGTAGTTATTAATATTCCTTAAATTGAAATCTCTCTTAAAAAAATTTATACAAGGGAAGAAAAAGTAGATATGCTTGAACATTTTTTTAATAAATTCAAAAGGTCAAGTTTTGGCGCTCAAAGAGTATAGAAGAAAATTTCCGTTACGGCAATTTCCGGAAAAGAAGTTATTTGGTAAAATCTATGAAAAATTCAAGAAATATGGTACTTTACTCCCAAGACCTAAGAACAGACCCCGAAGAGTTCTAACAGAAGAAAAGCAGCTAGAAATTCTTCTACATTTCGAGGATATACCCGAAAACTCCACCAGGCAAGCCGCTTTGGAGTTAAATGTCACAAAAAGCGCGATTTAAGATTGTTTAAAAATTAATAACGGTAAATCTTTTAAATTTTTACCCGTTCAACATTTAGAAAAAAGAGTCTATGATGGAAGATCAAAGTTTTGTGATAAGTTAATGAAGATGAATTTCGATGAAAATGTCTTTAATCAAATTATTTGGACTAACGAGTCAATTTTTCATACATCTAATTATCAAATAGGAAAAATACGCATTAATGGAGCGATAAAAATAAAAAAAAAAGATTTTGGAAGTGAAAAAACAGGGAAGACGATCCGTAAAGGTGTAGTGGGGAATTTATCCCTCAAAAATTATAGGATCAATTTTCTTTAATGAAAATTTGAAATCAAGAAGATATTTAGATATGGCAAGGATTGAAATACAATCGCTAATAGAAAATAAAATACCGGGCTACCAACGTGGTGAATTAATATGACAACAACATGGTGCTCCATATCACAGGAGCCACAATTAAAGTAATTTCCTAAGCCAACAGTACAACCGTTGGAGAGGGCAAAATGGAACAGTCTCTTGGATAGCCCGAAGTCCAGATCTTACTCCGTTAGCTTTCTTCCTGTGGGAAACATTAAAGGACACTGTATACAAGCAAAGAAGTATTAGAGAGGCTGTATGCTACTTAAATCAAACAGATTTTGTATCCAATGCGATAGAACCTTTAGAAGTTGTTAATACTACATGCACTATTAAATGGAGAGCATATTGAACACTTACTTTAAACTTTAGTTAGCGTTATGTTGCTGTTTTTTTAAGGCGGTTTTTTTGTACAATTATAATAAATTTATGTCACAGAAGTGGTTTAACTAGTATTCTGTAGCTATGGATACGACAAGCACGGATAATAAAATACTAAATTTATTAAAAAGTCTTAATTACCAGCATTACAAAACACTGTATGCCGAGGACATGAATTTGCTAAAAAAATACAAAAGCTTAATTTCTGTCTAAACTATACAAAATTCGGATAGGTAGGTAGTTTTTATGAAAGTTACCTTTATTTCGCCCAAGGAACCCAAAAATATAAAAATATACGGAGTGTTCCATTTGAAATTATGGTGTTAATGTCGGTGCAGTATTTCTTGAATACCCTGTATTAATGAAACTCAAATAAAACTAAAACACTTATGTAAGAAATTTTTTTGCACACCCTGTAGATTCTGAGAAAAAGTATAGGCCCCTCATAAACTAATCACCCCGTACATAGAAAGGTTTGTTATCGAACTGACATATAAACATCTACTAACTTTGATATAAAACTTTTGTTAAACATAGTCAAGAAATTTTGAGAAGCAATTATTATTCCTATTCATTAGCCCATTATCCCAATAATTACTACATACATGTTTTTGCTCTTTCAGAAAAATAACCAATAAAACAAGCAACTCCTTATGTAATAAACCTTCTTTAAGTATTTATTTTTTGTTGTTTCTAATTTTTTTTTATAATTAGGTAATATTTGATAACAAAAATCTGTTAAAGCTTTAAGATAATTCGGTGACTGATTATATAAAGCTGTATTTTTTTTCGGATGATAAACGTGTTGCTTAAATTAGTAGTTAATTGATAAGAAATATTATACTTCTTGATATGTTTTTCTGAGATAACTGTCATAGTTTAAAAATGTAATTTCTTTCAGTTTAAATTCCAGTTTTCTATATTTATTTAAAGCCGCAATAAACGAATATTTATGAGATCGTTTAAAAATATAATCGGCCAACCAAAGCTTATAGCAAAACGCTAATTTTAAAAGATGACTTACCTAATCATACTATTTATAAAAGTAGCTGGTATAGCTACTGCGAACCATTTCATCAGCTGCTTAATAAAGTTGTTGGGGTCTTTTTTCACTATAAATTTAACTATAGCACCCTCTAAATTAGCTACGTAAATACTAAGAAACGTCCTTAGCAATAAGAACATCGTGTGACCGCTTAACAGTGCCGTTTCCGTACAAAACGGACTAGGAATCATTATCCTTACCTATAAAAAAATAATTATATAAAACTCATTATTTATTGAAAATTAACATAAAGTCTTACCAATTTAATGAACTGAAATATAAAGGCCAAATTGAAATTCGGTATCCCACTGATCAGTTTCCTCTTAGTAATAGCAGACTCAATTTTAGGATCTCCATGAGTCTGCACCACGCCATTTTGCTTTTTACTAAAGCCGTTTTGTTGCGGTTTACTAACCCCGTTTTTGACTAGATTATTATTTAGATTGCTATCCTCTTTGTTTGGCTTGTGGATCAGACTTTCCACTAATGGATAACCAACTTTATAGGCATAGGTTGCCAGTGCTGCACCAATAACGACACTGGATAAAAGCGACTGGTTCTTGACGAACGTTTGCTCACTCTTTTCTAGGAACTTTGATACTACTGACGGCATTTTGAGTTAGTTGTTTGGGCGGCGTTAGGAGAATATACGTGTATTAACTTTATTTAGCAAAAGTTAATATTTTTTTCTTATTTTGAAAATTTTCATCTTCTCTAAGCACTGGATATTTTCATGGTAATACTGAAAAAAAGGAATAATAGTTAGTACTTAGTAGATAGGTAATCTTTTTTTAAATTGTTAATCCTTTTATTTATCAACGGGTCAAGCAATACAATTTTTAAATTAATGGTTATCAAAGTAATTTATAAAGCTTTCAGAAAAAGCTTCGAAGGTCCAAAGGAATTATGTCTAAATAGCTCATTGGTCTTAGAAATTAATAAACTTTTGGCCTCGTTTGTCCTTTTTTCTATGTGATAGAATTTAGAGATTAACTACTAAGCAGAGAATCTCATAATAATTATATCTACAGAATAGACATTAAATATTTATACAATGAATATGATAAATATATATTGGGCTCCAGAAGAAACGTACTCTAGTTATGACAAAATACCATAATTAAGTTAATGTTATTTAAGTTTCTAATATATTTAATGAATCCTAGCGATTTCAGAGATTTATTTATAATGTAATTTATAGTCGTCCCAAAGTGCTAGATAAATAAGATTCCTCAAAGTACAAGTCCCTCGCCAAGGCACTTTTTAATTTAATTTTTAAAATTATTGTGGTTAAAATGTGTTTAATGTCAAATTTCAAAAATTGAATAGCAGAATATGCACAACTGATATCGCTGTGGCATTCTTTTACCAAGTTAAACAATAAACCCGATATGCCAAGACCAAGAAGTTGAATAGTAACATAGAATGAATCCTCGCCTCTATTCAAATTACCCGTTAATATGTCTACGTATATAAGTAAGTTTAGTTCTGTTTTGAATTTTGCTTTGTCAATTCAACCCAAAATAATGGAGAACCCATTGGGGCAGTAATGATTTTTGTAACTGCATTCTGCATATTTTTGGATGAAAACCACTGAACTCATTTTTTTTAAATAATTTTTAAACACTAATTGAAGATAAAATATGCAGTGGTTTAGAAAGGCCAAAGCAGAAATTTTCAGATAGCATTGGATGTATATGTTATCAAGACCAGATTCTTGGTGAGAGTCAAAATTCAAAATCTTTCTTGTCAAGCTTACATAATAAATTTTTACATAACTAATCCTAATTGTATCCTATCTAAATCTAAGTCGTTAAAATCTTAAGCAGTATTAAAATTTTAAAAACCAGCTACATTTGTTTTAAATTGCTTATAAATTGCCAACATTAGGAGTAAAATGATAACAAGTAGACCAACATTCAGACGGCAATTACAAACAATTTCGTGTTTTTCCAAAGGTAGTTAGTTTATCTCAGCAATATTTCCTACAGAAATTAATGTTAATGCTATTATCACTATTAGAGTATAAAAATTTATTTTACCTACTGCTTTCGCAGTGAGAGTAGACGTAACCAAATAAGGTCTTTCGGTGCACGCTGAAAGTATTTATGAGTCGAATAAAATGGATGTATGCTAAAAATATTTTTCCTTCATTTTTGAATGGTTTTCATGTTTTTTTAACTTTTTATGCCACTATATGCATTATAAGTGTTTATGCGCATATAAAAGGGATTCATTTCATAAAGTCTTGTTTTACGTCTTGGAATTATGAAATTACTGTTATTTCTTGTTTTAGTATTGCCTGAGTTGGCAGAGCGTTTGTTTTAAGTAAATTTTGGGTTTTAAAGATAAAGCAACTGAATTATATATCACCTTGGTGCTTGCATTTGTTTCCATTTATCTGTGTCATAAGATAGTACACCGAAATTTGCAAGCACGCGCCAGATAGGTTCTGCTTAATTTGTCGTTTGTACATATTCAAAGAAAGTGTCCGAAAAAAGCAGACCACACACATCTTACGAGCAATATTTAGTTTCCGAGCAAAAGTAGAGAAAATGTAGACTTCAAAATCTGCCTGAGCTACATGTTTTGACGTTGAATTTAGTAAAGGTTTACGGTCATGCTTAACTTTTGGTAAGCCATTTAAGTGGAGAAATCCTACCGATCATGTGACTAATTATTATTTTTGCTACAATTCGAGGAGAAAAATATAGCAAAGCTACGTATTCCGAGGGATCATTAGTGACAAAGACCATTGAAACATCCTTGATACTTGAAACAATATTAATACTTGAAACCCAAAATTTGTAACGTGAATTACCACTAAACGCAGATTAAATTAAGAATAATTTTTAATATATAATATATAATAATAAATAATTCCTCGTTTGATTTGTGACAAAAAACCTCTCTCACCTTTTTTTCTGCAAAAAGTTTTTATGCAAAAGAAATCTTGACGCGTATTTTTCATTTCTTTAATATACAAGGTGTTTGAGAACTATGAGATCAAACTTCTAGGGGTTGTTCAGTGCAACAGTAGAATCCATTTGAGTATAGGAACCCATGTCCGGAAATGTGTCACTACGCCACTATGGCCCGTTTAAGACGCGTTTAAATTTAGAAAAAATATTACCTAAATAGGATCTGATGCATTTATTTTTACCTTTTGTATATGATACCATCACAACAATTGTTCAAAATTTCTTCCTCCAACCTCAATATACCGATTTAAATGCCGCACATGATTTCGGCGGACTACACTAAAAATTTGACCTCGTTTTGAATAATTTCAAATGCTGCTGTTATTCGTCCAATTAAGTCTATAATAGCTTATAGCTCTGATTCTACTGGAGTTTCGTAGACTAAAGACTTTATATGTCCCCACAAGAAAAAATCGAGCGACATTAAATCGGGTGACCTAGGAGGCCAAGAAACTCTGGCAATCCAACGGTGCCCAAACCGCTGAGCGAAATACTCGCGTACTTGTACAACAAGTGAGCCGGCGCTCCATCATGCTGAAACCACATTTGCTGTCTAACGTTTAGTGGAACATTTTCAAGGAGTTCTGGGAGAACTTCCTCCAAGAAACGCAGATAAATAGGTCCTGTTAACCGTTCCGGTAGAAGTTATGGCCCAATTAAATAATCATCAACAATGCCTGCCCATACGTTGACAGACCAACTATTCTGATGTTTTCTTGAAAAAAATTGCATAAGGATTTTCTTCGTCCCAGACATGGCTATTCCTACTATTAAAAATACCGTCTCTTGTAAAAGAGGCTTCATCGGTCCACAAAACATATCGTAAAAAATTTGGTTGTGCAATGATGTGATCCAGAAGCCATCGACAAAATTGAACTCTAGGATGATAATCGGCTGCAGTCATATCTTGAACTTTCTGGAACTGGTAAGGATGAAGTTGTTGCTCGTGTAGTACCCGCCAGACAGAAGCGTTACTCGTATTCACATTCTTAGCGACGTCACGTGTGCTATTTGATGGTTCATCGGCAACTCGCTGAAGCACCTCTTTTTCAAATTCGACCGTTCTTACGGTTCGAGAAACACCAGTATCATGCATCTTGGTCTTAAACATGCCTGTCTCAGCGAGCCGCCGATGAACCGCAATAAATTTTTTGTATCCAGGATGCTGTCGTTCGGGATAACGTTCGCGATACAACCGCGATGCTGCTCGTGCATTGCAGTTTGTTGCTCCGTATGCCAAATGCATATACGCCAATTCTTCATTGGTAAAGTTTTCCATTAGCAATAAATGTTTAAAAATTGTAAGCTATAAAATTTTTAAACATGACATTAAGAATTGACATTGATAAGCGTTGATTTTAAACAATTGTTGTTATGGTATCATGTACAAAAGGTAAAAATAAATGCAGCAGATCCTATTTAGGTAATTAATGTTTTTTATAAATTTTAACGCGTCTTAGGGCCGTAGTGGCGTAGTGACGCATTTCCGGACATGGGTTCCTATACTCAAATGGATTTTTCTGTTGCAATGAACAACCCCCAGAAGTTTGATCCCATAGTTCTGAAACACCCTGTATTATCAAGAACTATCTAATACAATATTAAACCAGAACAATAATAGAAAATAGCAATACTAAAATTTTAAATATAGGCGCAAGCTACAACAAGTGTTCAAAATGACCTCTCTCAGACGTTACACAAGATTCAACTCTTCGCCTCATTGATTCTCGTATTCGCGCAAATATTCTTAATGTATTTCTTATTATCTCACACCCGGCTATAATTCGATTCTTCAGGTCACCAACATTTTCGACGGGAGTAGAATAAACTAATGACTTAAGAAAACCCGAAATGCAAAAATCTAGAGGATTTAAATCTAGCGATCGAGAAGGCCAATGTTCTGTACCTCCCCTATCCAACGATTTGGAAATACCCACTCTCCTGTTAATCCATATGCCTGGAAAAATAGTATCCAGATAGTTTCGAACAGGTCTTGCAAAATGAGGAGGCACACCATCTTGCTGAAACCAGATGTTTCTATTCGGCATATCACCTTCTATTGGATCAGGGAATAGAACAGCTAGATTTGGAATTAGTTCTTCTTGTAAAAACTGTAGTAAAAAAAAAAGTACCCTGCGCCATTAAAATTTTCTTCGAAGAAAATTGGGCCTATAACTTGCTGACCTACAATTCCTGCCTAAACATTTATTTTTTCTGGGTGTTGAATGTGCCTTGCCTCATACAACACGGATTTTCTTGTGTCCAATAACGGCAATTTTGACGATTTACTTCTCCGTTCAGCATAAATGTCGATTCATCGGAAAAGAGAATGTGTTCTGTAATAAGATTATTATTCTGCATTAATTTCATAAATTGTTCACAAAATACAATTTTTCTATCTGCATCCTCTTCCTGGAGAATTGTTAGTTTATAGGGATGCAATTTTTCTGCTTCAAGAACCTTTACTACTGAAGACTGGCTCACTTCTAATTCGCGCGGTACCTACCTAGTGGGAATATTAGAATTTTCTTCAATGGCTAATAACACATTAATTTTGGTGTCTTCATTAAGCGCAGATCGACGAGAACTAGTTATTGTTCTTACGTGACCATTTTCCCGAAACTGTTTTTCAATCTTGCGCTTATAGTACTTTGAGTTATGGGTGGTAAATCAGGATACTTCTGTCTGAATAATTGCAAAACTTCATTTTGGATTCTTGTTCTATCTCCGTACCCAATCGTCAATAAGATTTCAATCTTGTGCTTTTCACTTAAATAGCCCATTTCGAAAAATTAAAAGAAATTTGAATCTGATTATCCGACAGTAAATGCACGTCTTGTAGTAATGTAAAAATTTATAAAATGTCAAAATAATAAAAATGCTACATTTTTATAGGACATTCATAAAATACATTACGAAGAAAAACTGTTTACTAAAACTCATATTTTTTTAATTTAAAACACTTTTAAAATAAAAATCAAAACTTAAAAACAGGTGATTAAAGGTATGGCATGTGATGCATCAAAATGTTTGGAAGTTTGTGCAAAATCCAAAAATATAATAATATATAGGGTCTCCCATTTAAAATAAGAAAGTTGGTATTAGCCCCGCCTACATGGCACACCCTGTATAAAAAAATTTATTGTAGAAAATGCGCTACTTACAATCTCCATTGACGTGTCCGAGCGTTTTTCCGAACATACGCTTCCATTTATTTATTATCGAATTTATTCCAAGTTACAGACTCGCACTGTATGGTACAACGTAAATTTGTAAATATATTAAATTTTAGATTCAATTAACCTAGGCATTTTCTCAGTTATAAACTTACAATTTTACGATATAGAGTCTCTGGAAAAAGGAACATTTTTTTTTATTTAATTTTTGTACATATGATTATTAATATTCAAATTCTCCCCTTTCTGTTTAGAAAACTTATTTATTAGTAATAGCCCTTACATTCTGCGTAACAGGTAAACTTTTAATATTTCCAGGTACTCTTCCAACTATTTATCAAACTTTCCATTATTTAGTGCTAGAAATTTTAATGCATTTGAATTTTCAAATTCCAACGCAAACTTATTCTTTGACAGTATTAATGTATTTAGGCGATCATTAAGGCTTTAACTGGCTGCTTAGTTTTGGTTAATTTTATTTCTTTCGTTTTTAGGTAACCATAGCATTGTCATAGGTTCTTACTACTTTGTACTTCGATATCGTTAAATTTTGTACCCACTTCCATATTTTTAAATTATATATAATATTGTTACTTGAGTATTTTAAATTAAGTCAAATACTAATAATGTCTGTTTATTTATTAATTGGTTTGTGTTAATCTGTGCTTTTCGTTTTTTGGATAGTTAGTTAAATGTATCTGTTGTAAACTCTTTTTAATAAATATATAAATATTTTAACCTATGATACCTATAACGATAATAAAAATTGTTACATTTAATAGTGAAATTTTTAAAATTATTCAAAACAAATTACAGGCGCCACACAATTAACCTTGTTTCGTTTTTTAAATCACCCTGTGTTATGCTAAAAAAAACTATTTTTTGAGCTTATCTAAACCTTTATACTCTACGTATCTTTGCGATATAAAAAAGTTTATCATAAATGTTTGGTACTTAACATAATAATAAACCATTGTTTAAAACATTAATCTTAATTTGTTTAAGAGCTAAGGTCAAGTAGTTAAAAGTTAAGTAAATGATTTTTTTTGTGCGAAATTCAAGCTGATTGATTAAACTGGCCGATTATAAAAAGATCCAGTTCTGTTTAAATAATATATCAAGAAATCATAATTAAGAGAACAAGATTCTCACAACATTATATGAATATTGCGTCAAAGATTATGCTCCAGGGTAAAACCTATTAATTTCCCTATAAAAACAAGTCATACTAAAAGATTTACATAAGTACGAATTTATTAAAAAAATTCCGTCCTTATTGAATAAATTATATTTAAATATATAATAAATGAAATACCGTTTGTCCTTGTAGATGAATAGTGAATATAGCCAAATACGTCAATTTTTAACACAAACTTTTGCACATTGTCATTCAACATAAAAAAAAATCATACACAAGTTTGGCAACTTAATCAAAATTCAAATTTTAAATGAGATTAAAGGAATGCGGAAACAAAGACTGACTGATTAGCAATTTACGTTTATTAGTCACGAAGTTAATACCTCGAATTTAGTTCTCGAAAAAAAATCGCGAAATTTATTATCTAAATGAAAATTATCTTATCTGGGTAGATCACGTATATAGGGTGTGCAGCAAATATATTATAGAATAAACAAATCTCTTAAAAAAATATTTTCATTTAAATGCACAACAAATTGTGTAATTGTTTTTACGTAAGGCAATATAATTAATCATCAAACACGCTTGACTTCCCTTATCATACATAAATTATTGAATATAAAAAAGTTTGAAATTTGAACTCGTCCTTGTTTTAAGAGTATATTTATATGACGTGACATTTATTAACTAAATATAAGTACATACTAGGCAATATAAAGATGTTATTTGTTAATTTATTAAAGCTTAAATTATAGGAAGTGAGGTAGGGCCACCAACAACATAAGTTTTTAGGAAATTATTATGGTTATTTCTAATAAGCTTAATAAAAGAATTATAACAATGAATATCAGTAGTACAATCTTAAGAGAAAATTAGAATAAATAAAGTGGAGAATTATATTTAAATAATTTACGAACAGGGATTTTTTAGCAGTTAATTTTTGGCTTGCGTTGTCTTTAAGTTTTGAAAAAGGCCTAACACGACGTTCCGTGTATTAAGTATATTTTCCTTTACCCACTATGATCCAATATCCTTTAGAAATATTTAAATCAGTGATAGCACAACCAAATTCCAAAGTCTCAAACTTAATAAGAATATTATACGTGATTAATTTAAAACATCTAAATACTACATACAACCGAAATACTGATATAATAACGATATTACACTAATCGAAAATATTACTGAATACAGGATGTGCTTTAAATATAAATAAATCAGTCACACATACGATAACCAGGCTCTTTTTGGCTTTTGTTCTTTATTCATGTTCAGATTTTCCTTAACATTATAAATTAACAATAAAAAAGTGCTCAATAAATAAAATATCTTATAGGAAAAGCAAGGACGGTATTTCCCAAAATAATTGCCATCTTCAAAAGTCACAACATATCTGCTAAAACGAAAGTCAGGCACTTAAGATGTTATGACTTTTCTGTTTTATTGTATCGCGCAGAATCCTGGATACTCACAGAAGCTAGCACTAAAAATCTGGAAGCATTTGAGATGTGTCGTATAGAAGAATGCTCAGAATACTATGAATAGCTCACCTTACAAACATAGTGGGGCGAAAAAAATTTGGAAAAGAATCTGAAGAACCTGAAAAAGAATCAACTAGCAAGAAGCTTGGTGATGGTGTGTTTAATATTCGTTATGAGTACTACAGTTTGTTAACGGTTTCATATATCAGAAACTCGCATAAAACAACTTTTGGTTCATTGTCAAATGAACAATACTAAGCTTATTATTGAAGGTATATATTTTCCACCACGGCCACCCAGGGAAGTCATACACTTCCCATGGCCAATGCCATCCCAATGGCATTGCAAATTTGTTGAGCAGATCTATCAGCAGTATTCCACATCAAATTTTGACTTTTTTGGCGACTATAATTAATAGACTCAATGTTCTCTGGTCGAATGATGAATTTGGTCCAAAATAGTTTGATGTCCTATGGGAAATCTGACTCTTTTAGTGGCTCAGTCGAAACTTTATCAACTTAATAAAATCTCCTACAGTAGAAATGTTTTCTTATATTTAGAATTCTCTATTATCTGTGATTTCTATAGCCCCCGATCCACTATTTCAGGGTAGTGTTCATCATTTTGATACAGTGTACTGTGTCTTATTTTAAGGGAATAAGGGTCAACAACTTGACATACTATGATTTTAGAAATGCCAACTATAGGAAAATTAACAAGTTTCTGGCTTCTATTGACTTGTATGAGTCTTTAAATGTGAAGGATTTGAATCTAATTTTAAAATTCTTAGATCTGCAAGCAGAATGTAAAATGCGTATGTAAAATTCGGATGCCTTTTTTTCCAAGTTTATCAGGGGTTTTGGCACAATGTTGCAGGAGGATCCGAAATCCTTTTGGAAATTTACCAATGATAGGAGATTAAGCCAGACTCTGTCAAATACACTCTATTATAATTATCAATTTGTTTCCACAGGTCAGCAATGTGTTTGCATAATGACCTTGTCATTGTATGTTCTCTTTAATAAATCGTTGGAAATTTCAGTATTTCCTGATGCCGGGAAAGTTAGTTATGTGGTTCTAATTTTCAAGAGTGGAGCTAAAGATAATATTGAAAAATTTAATAAATCTCTCCTATTAGATAGCAGGTTAACCTTTGCTCACCATGTCAATTCCATATCTGTAAGAAGCTCAAGAATACTTGGGTTTGTTCTAAGAAATTTCCAGTATTTTTCTGTAAGGGCTACCAGATTGGTCTACTGTGCGTTAATAAAGCCTGTCTTGAAATGCTGCTCAGTTGTGTGGTCACCATATTTTCAAAATCACACAGTTTCCTTAGAGCGTGTTTAACATAAATTTCTCAGAGTATGTGATTTTAAGGTGAATATTAGTGAATAGAGAACCATGATTAAAGTGCGATAGAACAACAAATAAACTTAACTTGTGAATGGCATATTGGATTGTCCTATTCTTTTAAATTCAATTGTTTTTAATGTACCGTACTAATGGCCAAGATACCAACGATAGGAATCGATAGAAATTTGACCCTAATAAATAATCATATGGTCGGAACCTTTGGTATGACACTCAAATTACGAGACAGCTTTACCAATAACTAAAACTCTTTACCTTTACTCTCGACACGTGTTTCGCTAACGATGTTAGCATCTTCAGGAGAAGATTAAAACTGGTTTCAGTCAGTATAGAAGAGACTAATTAATTATGAATTAAAGGAATATATTTTCACATTTAAACCATACCGGTTGAGAAGGATTTCTAGAAGCTTATTTATAGCCACTTTGTACTAAATGAAAATTGATTTTTTACTTAATTTTAGAAAAAAAAAAATAATAATTCATTAGATGCCTAATACAAAGGTGTTTTTTTTAATGTAAAAAAATATATTTTCAAAGCATGGTTTCACGTAAAATTAAAAAAAATTGAAACAACAATCAGAACGATAACCAAAAGGAGGAATAAACTAGCAAAATAAAGAAATTGGCGAGTTTTAAATAATGGAAAGGTTGTTTCTTTTGTAAAAAATTCTACAGTTTCTCAACGCATTCATATATCTCGCATAGAACAACTTTCTGTTCTTTGTCAAATAAACAATACTAAGCTCATTATTGGAGGTGTATATTTAATACCACAGTCATCCAGGGACGCATATGAATGGCACTACGAATCTGTTGAGCATATCTCTATGGTCGAATGATGAATTTGGTCTAACAGTTCAATGTCCTATTCGGGGGAGAACTGCTGCCTGGCTTCTTCCCCAAATAGAGGGGTCACAATTGTTTAATTGTGCCACTGGAGAGTACTAGTGGACTGTACTTGTTTATTTTGTTTGTTCATCGAAGGACTACAGCTTATATGACGCTGAACCAATTATCTTAATAAATGAAACAAACTTTTACAATACAAAATATGCTCATTTATTAGATCCGAAGATGGGAAAATGGAACAGTTATTCATTAAAGCAGTTGTGAACTATGGATTGTCTTTGGTGACTTTTTACATACTTAATTTTACCTTATTTACACTCACTTTGCTTGTTAGCAGGTAACTTCACTTATTTCTTTCTAACTACTAACAATGGTTCTTATACTCTAATTACAATGGGTTAATTACTTTAACCTATTGTATCAACACACGACGACCGAACTCATAACTAGCGACAATAATACAGGTAGTTTTAACTGGGTTTAGAGTATAAGAGTACTTACGCACCTTTCTAGTTCACCAAAGGTGTAAAGAGAGAGAGAAAGAGAAAAACCCGTTTTGGGTATTAGGGGTAATGGGGATAATAGGGAAAACTTCCGTGAGCAACTTCTCACTCCGATCGCGACTACGACTCGCGACTCTACTCACACACTTCTCGACGACAGTGCCTCAACTTGACTGTATACTGCAACTCTTGGACTAGTATTTAGCCACCAAGAGTCTGGAGATAGAGAAACCCATATTAGGATTCAACAAGTAAAGGGTATACGGGTAACTCGTGACTCAACCTGACTTCTACAACAACTGAGATCGACCGTGTTTCTAAATTTTGACCGTGCGACCCTTTTACCAGCTTGTTTTACTTAGTGGGTGTAAAGATGTTCAATAAGTGCCTCTTTCATCAATAAGGGATGTGAAAACGGGCTTAAGACCTAAAAGCCTGAAAGTTTTATGGCAATTTATGGGTTATATTTGTTTTCCTTAAAAGTTTGAAACGTCTGAAAGTCACCACTTCAAATTGATTATTTTCTAACCTGTGGAAACCTTCTAGGTATCGACGATGTTCTTAAAATTATGAACATAGAGCAATTAAAAAATAAATACATCTCGATGACAGAAAAGGGTGTTGTTGGGTTATTTCCCAATAGGGGGATCCAAAAGGCTCCGCTCTTCAAAAGGCTCAATCGCTTAGTTATCTTAAGCTTTTTCAATTTAATAAAATCCCAAATAGTAGAAATATCTTCATTTCTTAAGTGGTTCTCTTCAAAATTAACTCTGCAGAAAAAGGAGCTTATTTCGTGTATACACAAGATCTGACACATGTAAATTACAACAAATTTTAGATCTGCGAACAGAATGTAAAATGCTTTCGGATGCCTGTTTTTCAAACTAGATTTTGTCACAATGTTGCAAGAGCAACCCAAATCTTTTTGGAAATTTATCAATGACAGGAGATCAAGCTATGATCTGTCAAATACAATCTATTTTAATAATCAGTCTGCTTCCACTCGTCAAGATATTGCTGATCTTTTTAGGGATTTTTTTCAGACAGTTTATAATGATAAGCAAGATTTACCATTTTCAGGTGAAACAGTCACCGACAATAACGTTGGTATAAAATGGTAATAAATGGTTCGAGGGTTCTCCTTTTTTGGGATATATTCAAGCAGATAAATTTCTCTCAAAGCTTTCTTTGGGACCCGATGTACCTTACTACTTTTTAAAATAATGTGTTTGCACAATTACCTTGCCATTAAATTTCAGTGTTTCCTGATGTCTAGAAGGTTAGTTTTATAGTTTCAAATTTGTAGAGCTATAGATAATATTGAAAATTATCGCAGTGTCTGTATCCATCATTCCTAAGCTGTTTGACTCTCTAGTTGCCCAACAGCTTTGCTGGTTATGCAAAATTTCAATGAGAATCAACTTTTGCGAATTTGATTACCTACTAATCAGACATTCTGAAGCGCATAGAAGGGCATGAACAGGTAGACTCTATGTATACTGTATACTTTTCCAAGGCATTCCATCAAGTTAACCTTCATTTTGACTTGGCGAAGTTGGCGGAACTGGGTTTTCCACTTTGTTTGGTCTGGTATAGTTGATATTGGTGGTTTCTTGTCTAATATCACAGACGTCAATTAAGGTGTTCCTCCAGAACGGACACTGTCTCTACTCTTTACTTCAGCTGAATCTTAATATGAAGGAATGCGTTTTTATTAGCTTTACGCGCAAAGTGAATAATTTCCCAGCGTCATATTCTATCAATGGTCGAGACCTTTATTGTGTCACTAATATTAAGGATCTGGGTGTCCTATTAGATAGTAGGTTAACCTTTGTTGACCAGGTCAAGTCCATATCTGTAAGAAGCTCAAAGAAACTTGGGTTTGTTCTAAGAAATTGTCATATTAGAAGAAAGAGTTCTAAGTAGTAAAGTAGTTCTAAGAAATTGTCACATAGAAGTTTATAGCCAGATTGTCCTAAATGAAAATTGATTTTTACCTACTTTTAGGAAATAAAAGAAATTATTAATTGGATGCCTTATACAAGGAAGATTCATTTTTTTCAACTATAAGGTAAATAGTAAAATTAAAAAATTAAAACAACAATCAGGACGTTAACCATAAGGAGGTAAATAAAGTAGCAAAATAGAATAAATTTATTTTGGTACATTATTCCTCCCTTTTCCTTCCTTTTAAAATTTATATAGTAATAATGACACATTTACCTTAACTATAAGATTTTTGCCAGTTATGACACTCCCTTAACTTTGACATTTAACCTTGATATAATAAAAATCCTGATTTTAAAACAAACAATTGAATAGTTAAAAAAACGTTGACGTTACTGACTGTTTAGATACTAGTTTTTCGTTGTAAGCTACCAAACAGACATGGTGAAAGTGTCATTAATATAAATAATAGTGTTAATATTAAGATAAGCAATAATATAAATAGGCTAAATTTGATAGATATATTAGAATGGAGTGCTATTAAAATTAAATATTGAAAAGTTATTGTAAGGGTGCTAATAAGCAAATATTTTATGATAAGCTAGAAGATATTATATTAACGTATAGAAACATTTTAGTTAATTGTGAATAATCTTCAAGTAATGCTTTAACATAAGAAAAGGAATTAAGCACTTTTGAAACATGCGAGAAAAAAAAAGGAATAACTTGAAGTTGACTGTTTCTCGCAATAAGCTTTTTAAATTCAAAGAAGAAAAGTTTAGTCATCATATTAATTTATTGTAAAAAATAAAAGAACAAAACACTTCGCCTGATACAAAATACAAAAAAAAAAAAACATAAAATTAATGCATTTTTACAAAATATGTCTTCTGTTTCAATTTCCTATGGATCAGAAACTTATAGTACCACATATATTATATTGGTGTCAAACATAAATTTATTGTAAAGGTTCGTATTTGGCAGTGATAAAACAGTGTTTGCTTTTTAATACTAAGGGCCGGTATTATAAATATTTTTCAAAAGTTAACTTTAACTTTAACCATCAACTTACCCTTAGCAACATAATGTCAGTTTTATAAACGTCCCATTTCTTCTTCTTCATCTTTGAGGCGTTCTTAGGGTCATTAACTGTCAAAAGATGGATTTTTCGTGTTTTTATTTTGGCTTGGATTAAAGAAAGCCTCTATAAGCTAAAAAACTACTAAAAATGGCGGCATTTTATATAAAATATCAGATGCTCAGATCAGACAGTCCGGTAGTCTCGAGGAGGTAATTTCGTTTTTTTACCGCCATCTATATATCGAGAAAATAGAAGCTTTTTCAGTGTTAGATTATATTCAAAATTATTCACAGAATATATGACAAAAACCAGGATTTTTTTATGAAGTTAATTATAACTGATACCCCATCCACCCGACAAAGTTAACTTCAAGTTATCTGTCAAAATAGTTTTATAATACCGGCCCTAAGACCGCAAGACCTGCAGTTTCGCTGCATTTAATGATATGGCTTTTTTTTCATATTTAAATATACGATATTTAGATACAGCAAAGCTTTGCTTCTGTGTATTAGTGATACCTTTTTTAAAAATAGGGTGAAAAGTACCAGAAATATCAAAGAATTAATTCTGAGTAATCTCTACCATACGAAATTTTTTGGAGCTTTGTCTAACTAAATTTATACAATCCGAAGGTAAATAAACTATCTCTTTTTTTTCTAAGATATGTATAAAGGTGGTTCTGAACTAGTGTTTTATTATTTTTCTGAGTAAAAGATTTATCGGAAAATAAATAAACGCTTGTAACAGTCTTGGAAATATTGTTTTCTAAATAATGGTGCAAGAGACTTACAACTTAATTTCAAACTTTTTTTGCTATTAACTCGTCGTACATGTAAAATGCTGCCTGGTTTGTCTAAGCTTAATAAACACAAAAGTTGTACATCCATAACTGACGCTTACAGAAAACATCTCCAGATAAAATGTGTGGTAGTGGTAAGTTCTGATTGTAATCAAAGCACAAAACATTTACTGTTTTATCATGCTTAGCAAGATTTGAAAATTCTCTTAATGTCGCATAGAAAAAGTTAGCCTTTTGCAGATGTACTTTCCTCTTAGTAACCAGAAGTTCTTTTTTGGGATTTCCTCAGCAGCTATAGATTGTTGAGGCAATCACACTTTCGGCAACTATCGGTTCGTGGATTTCCAACACTGAGGTTATGGTTCAAATTAAATCGTCGGCAGTAAAAGTCATACTTTACTTTTAATTTAACCTCTTGGCAATCTTCTAACAGAGGGTAATGTTTGGCTCATATTTTTCTAAGTCTATACTTCTTGGCTATATTTAACTCATTTGACAAAAAAATACTTTTTTCGAATATCGTCCTTGCCACAATGGAACTTTCTTTTAGGAAAGCTCCGAATAGGCTCATCAATTTCAGCCACTATGCCCTCGTTAATCTTGTTTGCTCTATTAAATGTTAATAACGGTTATCACCTGGTAACATAATATGACCTTTGCTATATTTTTGGCAATGCAAGAAGCTCGATGTTTGATAATCCCATACAAAGAATAAAATGCCTTCTTCCATACTACTCTTTCCTGAGCTGCTATACGTATCTGAAAAAGTATAAAATGTAGCACGCCTACATAAATACGAAAAATATAAATATTTAATACCTTACCAAGATAGGTATATGTGAGTTTTCTATTTTCCTTCTTCAGTAGTTGGCCTCTTACATTTTACATTAGAAACACTTATTAAACCACCCAAATAGATATCTTGGTTATTCCCACGTCATAAAATTGCCGAAGTAATTTGGCTTTTGTTCGTCATTTATTTTATTAAAGCACGCTTTTTTGCAGTTGCAATTTGGCGCTAGTTTTTGGAATTTTTGTTTTATTCATGTTTATCTATTCTTCGCCTTTTTGATTTTCATTACGTTTCGTTTCCAGTTCTTTTTATTTCGAATCCGTTTTTTGCCCTTTTTCTTCTCAGTTACATTTAGTTGTGTCTCCAAATTACCACAACCAGATCTATTTTACTGCCCTATATTAAAAAACGGCTTGTTGCTACGTTTGAATGTATGTACTTTTGGCTAATAATTTCATTTGCTTCCGACTAGGACCCAGAACATCAAATTCAGATGGACAATATTCACTGCCAGAATCGGTAAAAGGGTCTTCCTTACTTGAAGTACTATCCATAATTTAACGATTTGTTTATGAACGACGCCCGATTTGACTGATTTTTGCACCTAATAGCTTATTCAGTCAGCTTCATTAGCTATTTATTTGCTTTATCTATATATGACGGATTTGGCTGATTCTTACACCAAAAGATGCAGAATGATTGATTTGATATAATCCATAAAAGGATTTTGGGAGAAAAGTGGTGTTGACCAATTATTGCACCAGACCCTTCAATCATTCATATCATTCTTTCAATTTTTAAATTAGTGAGTATTTTGGTACTTGGTAAAGTATCTTGGACTGTTGTCTCTCAGGATACAGTTCCAAATATCTGGCGATTGCAAGATTTGCATTCCTACTACATCTAATATAACATTTCAATATGTCAAATTTTTCTTCACTTCGTGGCCATTTTTGGAAATTAAAAATTTAAACAAACTCACTAAATACAAACGAAAACAACTAGATACGAAAAAACTATTTAACACTAACAAGAACATGAACAAAAAATTAACAAGATAAGAACTACTAAACAAGATAAAAAGTGAAATCAAATAAATAATATTTTGCAGAATTGTCAGTAAATGACGCTAAATCATTAAACAATAATAATTGTTTATACGACAAATGGCCTCCGTAGTCATGGCCAACTCCCCGAAAAATGACCGCCATAAGAAACAAAGAAGTTGAGGATGGATTCTCAGAACCAAAACGTCGAAAACAAAAACTAAATTCAGGAATGCGTTGTCCCTTAAAAAGTTGTCCTAATAATGTTTTTACAGATTTTAGAAATACGCTGAAAATAAAAAAATACAGCCCTTTTTCAAAAATTCAACTTTTTGATTTTTTCCAAATATTTCAAAATCGGAAAAAAGATGAAATCGTTCTAAAAACGGCACTAAATTAGTAACTCAGTGCCCTAGAACTTACCCCATCTAACCAATTTTCTGTCTCTTATAGTTTCCAAGATACCCATACATGTACACCCAATTTGAGCCACACTGTATTATTTTTGTAAAATAATGGTAGGAGAAAATATTTGCTCAGATTTTGTTCTTGATAAACATCTTTATCAAGAACAAAATCTCCGTTCGTATTTTAAACTCTATCGTTTGAACCTCACAAAGAGGTAAACCGAAACGCTTGTAGTAATTAAAAGGGATACTGTCCTGGACATTACTAACCATTTCTGGTGTAATTGACGTGATATTTATCAATGATCCGCTAACGTAATTAGCGGATCAGCTATGGAGCAAATGTGGCTGAGTTCATAAATCTAACATTTATAATTAATAACAAAAAATCTAAGGGGCGAAGTAAGGTGTAATGAAGTTCTTCTTGAATTATTATCACTTTGACATAATTGTTAGGGTTGTAAAAATTGAACAATTACCATAAATTCCAACTCCGACGTTTAATTTCTCGAGTGTGAACCTCACAGAATAGATAAATGTCGAGGATTGTGATGATTAACAGTTCCATGCAGAAAAAAAAACCGAAAAAACAAATTTTGAACACGAAATTCGCATTATTTAGTATTCGTTCAGTTATAATCTTACAAAATTTGTTTAGTTGTTGTACAAGAAGATTTTTGTAAGGGTAAAATATGTCACACATTAAAAATAGTGCCTGGTCCATATTGAGGTAGCCCAAAACATCAATTTCCACTACTTTGTTTCCCTTTAATCCTTCTATTTGTACTATTTGAATTGTAACTGATCATGCCTCCATAAAGTACCAGCTCAATTATATATTTTTCTCTAACTATTTATCTACCATACCTGGACTGCAATATTAGCACAACTACATTCACAATACACTTAATCAACGATACTCATTGAAATGAGATGCAACTGCAAGACCATTGCAACATTAGTACATATATATTTAATGATTGCATAAATATCATGTTTTTTATGGCCTTGGGCTAAAATTATTCCTTAAAAATGAAGCAATCATTAAAACGCAATCTCTTTATTGAAGCGATCTGTGATCATGCAAAAAACTCGATTCAAGAACATGTGATGAAAGCCATTTATTACTACATCATTGGGAGTGTATGAATATAAAAAAACGTATTAAATAAGATTTTTTCTTTTGAACCTTACTTTTTGAATCTATAAGAGGCAAAACTCAATATAAATGATTGCAAATTAGGAACCGGTCAAAGGCTGCTTTAGAATATGATGATTATAATTTTAAAATGATATATGATTTTTAAATGATATATTAAAGGCGCTGTCTCGAACAAAACAGCTGATATATAAAGCTAGTGTTGTGTTAGTTTTGTTTGTTATAACCTGCAATTCAGTAAGTTTCTGCAGTGGAACAGGTGTATATTGTCCAGTTACATTCTTTAAATAAAATATTTAGGAACTAGAAAGTGTAGGTGCTAAAGTGCGTTATAATGGAAAACCTCGATAACAGTGTTATTGTGGGCAGGTATAATGAAGGGTCAAGGAAACGGCAACGACAAAAGACAAAAAAGGAAATGGATTATGAGAAGAGGTAAGTATTGCTCGTTTGTTACAATAAAAAATATTCACACCTATACTTATTTTGTACAGATATCAAGACCCCGACCCTTTGTTGCTTAATTGTCAACCACCCTGCCTCCACAGAGAAGGAAAATTTAACTGTCTCAGTATTTCAAGAAGCATCCTAGCAAAAGCAAATAGAAAAGTTTTTTATAAGCCAGACAGAAAGGAGCAAGATAAAAGACTGTCCTTTTTATTGGATGTTGCTGAACCAAAACGCAGCCGAATTCGTGGTGAGGTGAGAAAAAACAAGCCACATCGCGTTGCAGTTAAATATTTCTTGATATCTACAGAAAAATAAAGACTACCTGTATGCTCCAAGTTTTTTGCTAAGTTGTTTGGGGTCGGTCAGCGAAGACTAAACACAATTGCTGACGGAATTTTATCTGGAATCGGGATCGTAGAGAAACGAGGAGGGGATCATAAACTTCGGAAATTTTCTGCAAAAAGAAAGCAAGTGTACGAATTTATTTCAAATTTGCGAGGTTGCGAAAGTCATTATGCACGAATAAAAGACGTCGACTTTACTTGCATTCATCTTTGAACATAAATCGACTTTTTCACCTTTATAATACTACCGTTGAAGACGAGTTGAAAGTAAAAAAAACGTTTTTCGTAAAAAATTTTGAGACAAAGTTTAATCTAGGGTTTGGCTCTCCCGCTTCCGATACCTGTAGCTATTGCGCTAGACTTAAAAGTGAAATTCAGTCTTGTGAAAATGGTGTTATCAAAGAAGGTTTAATTTGAAACATCGTAATTCACAAAAAGAGAGCTAAAGCTTTCTATACTTTGATGAAGCAAATCCCAGAAGCGAGCATAACGTACGTGTTTGACTTGCAACAAGTGCAGGCAATTCCCAAAGTCAGTATTGGTGAGGCTTTTTATTCCAGACAAATTTCATTTTACTCTTTTTGTGTGACTGATGTTACCACTAAAAACCCACATTTTTATGTCTGAAACCAGACACAAGCTGCAAGAGGTGCTCAAGAAATTTCTTCAGCTTTGATAGACTTTTTAGAAAAAGTACATATTTGCTGCTGCGCAGGCCAAAACAAAAACCAACACGTCATTCATGCCTTAACATACTGGCTACATAAAAAGTCCCCAAGAAACATAAAACAGATAGTCATATATTTCCCAGTTCGCGGCCACTATATTTACCTGCTGACAGGGTATTCGGTCGAGTTGAGAAACATCTACGAAAAACTGAAGAGGTGTTGAGCCCCATAGCTTATATCAAAATTTACTTACAATACGGAATTGTCAGGGTTTTAGGCGAAGACTGGTTCCTTAAAAACCACAAAGATCTCAGAGAAATACTGAAAAAAACTGATGCAATTAGTGACATGAAAAGAATATTTTTACAAAAAAAAACGTTGATATTAAGATAAAACTTGAGCCCACCTATATGTTTGACGACGCTTCGAAGCACCCAATGGCAATAACAAAACGAGGCCAAACTTTGATAAGGGATATGCAGATCGCTGTAACATACCACAGGTAAATAACATCAAAGAAGAAAAGAAAACTGATGTGCGAAAGCTGCTTTGTGCAAGATTTAGACAATTTAAAGTCCCGCTTTCTTCGCTCTTGTTTTTTGATCATGCCTTAAACACTACGACGGAACCAGAAGCTGAAATTCCAGATCCTGCAGATGATGTAGGTGAAGAAAATTCCATGTGCGACTGCCTCGAAGAAGACCCTAACCAGGAACAAATTTGATTTTTTTTTCAAGTGGAATTTGTATGTTATTAACATTAGTATTATTTTGTAAGTTTGCATTCATTGCAAAGTCGAATAATTTCACTACCAATACGAGTTTTTTGTAAAACGAATAAATTGGAACAAACAGCATTATGTCCAATTTTGAACGAATCAAAACGAATTTTATATATTGTTACGAATCAACACGCATTAAGTCCAAACATTTTTTCGATTTTTCCATGAACAACTCCAAAACAACTCCATGTTGTAAAAATATATAGCAGGGTTTAAAAGAAAATCGTTTTCCGTCAATACCCGAAAAAGTATTTTTTTGACAAAATGCGATTTGAAAAGTTGCTCCGCACATGTTCAATCGGTAACTAATTTTTCGAATAATATTTGACTAAATTTATTTTTTACTGTATTTCCCGTTCCTGTTTCCTAAAATATCTTGCACATATCGCAACTCTATAAGATATTACTTCTATTATTATTACTTTTTTAACATTTTCGGAAGGTTTTCACTTCTCAATTAGAACTATCCCCGTTTTCTGTTTTATTCATTATTTTTTAAAAAAGGTAAAACTAAAAAAGTTTTTTTTTGCACAAAAGTACAAAGTTTAAATAAAAATTGCATTAAGAAGTATGACATATATTTTTATGTTCAAATTATGCATAACAGGTATAAATCGTGTTGGCTAATGAACTGGTAATTGAGAAACATGACTGGAAAAAATTACAAAATTGGCAATTTAAATCTATAGTTATATTACAGGTATTACAACTTTATGGACATTTAATTTATTTTGAATTACGGATGGTATAGCGTCAAGGCAATTTCATGAGAATTGTTAGTTTAAATTTGACTTAGTTGTATGGTAAAGAAAATGTTTTAGCACTAAAAATATTTACACTTTAATAAAAAAATATTTAAAAGTTGACGGTAATAAAAATGAGTTTATTAAATTATTTCGACGCTCTCGATGGTTAGTGTTAATTATCCGGCATTTATAAAATTTACTTTGCCATTTAAATTAATATTCAACGAAGAATTTAGACACCTTTTCTTCTTCTTATTAGCGATTCCAGTCGCCTATGTAGCGATAAACTTGAGGTCAATAACAACATATTTGTTGTCTGTACCTTAAATGCATCGATTTAACAGAGAACAAATCCTAATAAAAAAAACAATCATTGAAATATAAACAACTACATTAACATAGCAACTAAGATAGTAAGTTATACTGCTTATACAACTAAAATATATTATGCCTTCTTGAATTAAAGTAGGTCACGACGTTGATAATTATTAATTAACACATTCTTGTAAGCAATCACTGCTCACTGAATCCCCCTTCAGGATTTATACCATCTTAGTATTTGCAAAATTCTTAATTGTTTCAAGTCTGGTAATTTAAGCATCATATTTAGGAAGTGAAAAAGCATTTAATAGTCGTGATTTTACAATAAGAGAACTAAGCAAAATATTTAAAATTGATGAGTGGCTTAATAAAAGTATCACTTTTTCCATGAGTGATCTCTCAAATCATGAACAGAGTCGTAATTAGAAATTTGGTACTATCTATCATAAGTTAAAGTTAATTAATCTCTGAGTAAATAGATAACTTATTACCCCAACATGGTAAGTATGTTAAGTATGGTAAGTATGTATACAGTCCCTATATGTTGAGTGGAAGTTTGTTCGATTCACACTATTCATAAACTATATGAAAAATCATTTTGTAAAAATGTGCAGTGCAAAAATTCTTGCTATTGCTACTTATATAGAAATATAAGGCACATAAGGCAAAATGAATATTTTTTTAAATTTCTTTATTCAGAAATCAAAATACAGTTAAAATATGGTATAAAATCTGAAATAAGGAAAAACTTAGTCTTTTTACTACAAACAGGTCTACTGATAACATGTTATAAATTTGTGTTGCTGCAGCAAGAAGTGCTTCTCATTCTAACATTGTCTAAACGTATATTTGGACAGTTTTTTAAATTATAGTCAAGGTTTTCATTAACATATATTTATTTTTGTGTTAAATGTATATTTAGGACTTATAATTTCCTAGATCAATTAACATTAGTCCAATTTAAATAAATTCACTATTGCTTGAATAAATAAGGACTTTATGGGTTTCAAATAATTAATAGTTCTCCTTTGCAAAATTTCTATTTTATTGAAGGTGGTCTAGTAATATATTCGCCAGACTGGAATTTCATATCTTACTGCAGAAGGGAAAACTTATAATTAATTTTACATTAAGCATTCTTAGTTAGAAAATATTTGTAACTGTAATGAAATTAATTTACTTTTAATATGTTTAATATGATCATTTCAGCTTAGTTGGTCATCCAAAAATGGTCCTAATTATATTAGATCTTCTTCTGATTTATAAGCTCACATTAATTTTTATATTTATATCTCTTATAAATATAAAAATTATTAATGTAATTTTATATTCATACTTTATTTTTTATGTATATTCATTCTTAGATTATGGTAATATTTTAATCATTATTTGTAAAATGTCTACTTCATTAAATGTTTCTTTCAGTTTGAAAAGTTGTCCAGAATTGAGCTCTGGGGTACTCCACAATTGTTTAATGCTTTGTCATTATTGCAAGTATCTACATTTATACTGTTTGAACTAATTAAATTAAGTATAATATCACTAAATCCTATTTATTCAAGTTTATTAATTAATATATTATGATTGAAACTTCAAATGCCTTTTAAAGTACAACAAAGAAAGAAGAAAGTCATTTTTAAATGAATCATAGTCGATAAATATTTCAACAACAAAAAAGCGTTTTTGTTTTTATTAGTTTTTCTATTATTTTTGAGGATCTGTTCATGATATAGGTCTATAGTTATTTTTTTATGTTTTCTGTCTTGACTTACATATTTGGTAAATTTTAAGTGTTGATTTATGAGTTTAGCTAATAAGTAATTTATGTGTTCATTAACAGTAATTAGATCATACCCAGAAACATTGTTATGTGCAGGAAGGATTGATCTTAGGGTGCAATAAAGTATCATTAATTTCAGTTTCTTTTATTGGATTCAAAAGTAGGTCTTAGTCTCTGTCCTAATATGTTTAAGCTATTTGTGAAAAATAGGGTTATAAATATCTGAACGATTTATTAGATTTCTGATTTAATAATAAATCTCAAAATTTTAATTCTGATTCTTCGAATTTTCACTGGTTTTTTTAAGCTATCATCTAATTCCAGCCATTTATTTTTAAAATGCAGTTTTTTATGTTTTTAATTTTATATTTTACTAAATTTTTAAGGTTTTCAAAGGTTTGTTTCAGATTTATATTATAACGATAATTTTTATAAGCTATATAAGCTTTATATCTCATTTTAATTAATTGTGAAAATTAAAGATTGACCCCTATTATTATTTTGATGGTATTTTATTGCTTTAGTGTACTGTATTAATCGTTTTATTTCATTTTAAGTTTTATATCAATTAATAATTTTCTATTATTTAAAAGAAAATTATCTTGTACGCAATCAATACCTTCTTCACTTGTTTCATAATCTGTACGCTTTCTGTACACTTTTTTCAGGAACCCTTTAGTACATAGCAATTTTTTTACAATCTCGGAAAAATTCTCAGTATTTTTAAACTCCATGTATAATAACATTATTTTTTAATTCTTGTTGCTCCTTTTTATTCAATTGTCGTTTTATAACAGTGATTTCTTTTTTGGCTATATAATATAATAAAAAGTAATAACACAAAAAACAAATACCAGTTAGTTCTGTATTATCGCTACAGAAATCGCCGAATTATTAGTTACTTTTTACAAAAAGCTTGTTAAATCTACTCTCGATTTAATCGCTCATGACATCTCTACACCTTAAAACTTTAAACATGTATTATATTTCCAGGAAAATGTTTTATTATTATAATTGTGTATACCGTAATACTATATGAATCTTACTTACGTATACTACTTTATTTATGTCCTAAATACTCATAAATTAGAAGTTGCACTAAAATTTCAAGTTAACCATTTACTTATTACCATTACATACTCTACAAATGATATATGCCAAAAGTTACTTTAGACTGTTAGGATTGTCTATGATCTAAACCAATTGAGCCCTTCAAAATGGAGCCTATGTATCATCTTGTTAAGAAATGAAGAATTCTACTAGATTTTTAAGACCAGCTTAAATTAATTTCTATTGTTTAAAAAAAAAGTATATATTAGATGCTAGCAAAGGACCCTATAAATCTCTAGTTGATATTTGCAACATATAACCTCTTATGCACTATAAAAAAAAATTTTGTGAGGTTGATAACTGTAGATGAGGACTGGAAAACCCCATGATAATTTGGCAAAAGAGATGGTAAAAGCTTTCGACAATTTGGAGATTGGAAGATTTTCTTACCATATTATCTTTTAAGAAAGTGCTTCTACAAAAAAATAAGTTGCAATTTATACGGGGACGTTCAGTGAATGCAGAAACAGAATGATCATATTGGCGTAACTAATGCACTCAAAACTAGAAGGTCTAACTAAATAGATGGTTTTGATGTTTCAAAAAGTTATTTGGTAGTAGCAACAGAAAAGGCGAAAATTGTAATATCCAGAGATCTTTTTTTTTTAAGTTGATGTTAGGAATAACTAAAGAAGTATTTGAGTCTCTAATATACAGGTTGGGGAATTAAAAATTACGCATTGTCCAAAATAACGGCAACACCGTTTACTCTCGTCGATGAGAGGCAATTCGGCAGTACAATAAAGATTTGTTTTAAACTACATTTCAAAATAGATCGATTCCCTGCGAAAAAAACAATTTTAAATGTGGTTTCGAATTTTAAGACATCTTTTTGTCTTCAAGATATTTGTAGTGCCCTAGAGGTGAATTTAACACGATCAAATAGAATCTTTGGAGAGGAACTGGGTATGAACCATAAAATTGATACCATTATTTGGAAAAATATGGGTACCGATGTTTCAAACATTCCAAACTTTCCGAAATTTCCCGAAAGCCAGTGGCGGAAAATGGAATTTTGTGAAACTATGATGGAAAGCAAATGAAAATTAAAATTTTTTAGGAAATATTCTATTTTCAGATTAATCTTCTTTTCCAATACGTGGAAATTTGAGATTAAGATTCTACATGGGTTTTACACTAATATACCTCAAACCTTCATCAGAAAATTATGTTAGAAATGCCTGCACTTTCGCATAATATTTTCCATCAATCGATTCCCCAACCTGTATGTATTACAGGTGTAACGAGACGCACAATACAGAACAAAAATGAGAATGATCCATCCGACCATAATTGAATACAATTAAATCTCGTAATAAATGCCTATAATTTTTAACTAAAATCTTATCAATATTTTTGTTTTCTTCAAATCGCCGTAGAATTAAAATCTGCGTATAAACGTCTCTGACTAATTAATATTAATAATAATTTATACTGTTTTGTTGACTCTAATTAATACCTATACTGTTGATGTGAGATAGATTTTCGTGGAATCTCGAGTCATTAAAAATTCACAAAGAATACGTGGAAATTTGAGATTAAGATTCTGCATGGATTTTACACTAATATACCTCAAGCCTTCATCAGAAAATTATATTAGAAATGCCTGCACTTTCGCATAATATTTTGGAAAATTTTATTGCAAATAATACAGTAACTTTTATCAAAGTCAAACGCTTACTAATGTCTAAAAAACAACGACGTAACAGGCAAGTAGCAGAAAATACATTTGTGCACGTTGCCACATTTCGCCTTTAAGAACCTCTATATGCGTAATAATCGATTTCCCAACCTGTATGTATTACAGGTGTAACGAGACGCACAATACAGAACAAAAATGAGAATGATCCATCCGACCATAATTGAATACAATTAAATCTCGTAATAAATGCGTATAATTTTTAACTAAAATCTTATCAATATTTTTGTTTTCTTCAAATCGCCGTAGAATTAAAATCTGCGTATAAACGTCTCTGACTAATTAATATTAATAATAATTTATACTGTTTTGTTGACTCTAATTAATACCTATACTGTTGATGTGAGATAGATTTTCGTGGAATCTCGAGTCATTAAAAATTCACAAAGAATACGTGGAAATTTGAGATTAAGATTCTACATGGGTTTTGCACTAATATACCTCAAGCCTTCATCAGAAAATGATATTAGAAATGCCAGCACTTTCGCATAATATTTTGGAAAATTTTATTGCAAATAATACAGTAACTTCTATCAAAGTCAAACGCTTACTAATGTCTAAAAAACAACGACGTAACAGGCGAGTAGCAGAAAATACATTTGTGCACGTTGCCACATTTCGCCTTTCAGAACCTTTATATGCGTAATAATCGATTTCCCAACCTGTATGTATTACAGGTGTAACGAGACGCACAATACAGAATAAAAATGAGAATGATCCATCCGACCATAATTGAATACAATTAAATCTCGTAATAAATGCGTATAATTTTTAACTAAAATCTTATCAATATTTTTGTTTTCTTCAAATCGCCGTAGAATTAAAATCTGCGTATAAACGTTTCTGAATACTTAATATAAATAATAATTTATGGTGTTTTGTTGACTCTAATTAATAGCTATACTGTTGATGTGAGACAGATTTCCGTGGAATCTTGAGTCATTTAAAATTCACAAAGAATGTAGGTATATTTATAAATACCTTGTCTACTGCCATAAACTTTTTCAGAGTATAAAAATCAAATCAAATTATCATCCTTATCCAACTTCTCAGGATAGTCAAATTAGTCTGGAAAGACGTAAAAAGTCAAATTATTATTTTGGTCCAATTTTTTTTTACCAGAAAGCATACGTTTGCTTTAAGTTAAAAGGATCCTAATTCATCAGGCGTACTATAATGCTCAGGTGTTCACGGACTCATGGTATAAACAAGTCTTTACTGTTCTTTCTCTTATGCTTGGCAGTGTATTAACAAATCTGACAATCTAGCTGACCTTTACGATATGATATGTCGAATTTTTAAATGTATGTGATATTTAAGGCTCTTGTTTGTTTTGTTGCTGACAAAAAATAAATGAGTAATAAAAAATTTTGCTATGCAGTATATATATTTTTTGATCAACTCTAACGATTACACTATGAACAAGTCCACGGCCTAATGGTGAGCAATTAAAGAAAGAGATCCATGACTAACTAAATTAATTTGAAGAAAATGAGTCATAGGCTTCAGTGCCAATATGCAAAATAAAAGAGTGAATCAAACTTATTTTAGCACATGGAACTATTAAGGGCTTAATTTCATACATACAAATGCTTCCGGAGAAGATGGAATTTCGATAAAGGACCTTAAGTTTTGTTTGGCATTTTGTATAAAGCCTTTTATAAATACAATAAATTCATATATTATAGAAAATGTATATTCCTTTATTTGGAAACAATCTATAATTAAGCCTTTTGCAAAAATGTCTAACCCCGCAAGTTTAATTGATTTAAGATTAATTAGCATATTATCAACATTATTATATAGTTTTTTTTTTTAGTAATAGTTTGATACCATTAGTCATTATGACATTTTAGCAAAATTAAAATATTTTAGCCTGTCAAGAAATTCCATACATTTTTTTTATCACTTCTTAAAAATCGCCCTCATTGTGTTGCCGTTTATAAAAATAATAATAATGAAAATAAAAATAATTTTTACGTATTGAAATCAAGTTATTTACCTATATCTCAGGGCGTACCACAGGGTTCTATTTTGAGTTCACTATTGTTTTCGATATATGTCGCAGATATGCAAGCTTATATACAGGGTGTTTCAGAACTATGGGATCAAACTTCTAGGGGTTGTTCAGTGCAACAGTAGAATCCATTTGAGTATAGGAACCCATATCCGGTAATGTGTCACTACGCCACTACGGCCCTAAGACGCGTTTAAATTTAGAAAAAAATATTAATTACCTAAATAGGATCTGATGCATTTATTTTTACCTTTTGTATATGATACTATCACAACAATTGTTCAAAATGTCTTCCTCCAACCTCAATACACCGATTTAAACGCCGCACATGATTTCGGCGGACTACACTAAAAATTTGATCCTCGTTTTGAATGATTTCAAATGCTGCTGTTATTCGTCCAATTAAGTCTAGCTCTGATTCTACTGGAGTTTCGTAGACTAAAGACTTTACATGTCCCCACAAGAAAAAATCGAGCGACGTTAAATCGGGTGATCTAGGAGGCCAAGAAACTGCTCCACCTCTGGCAATCCAACGATGCCCAAACCGCTGTACCAAATACTCGCGTACTTGTACAGCAAAGTGAGCCGGCGCTCCATCGTGCTGAAACCACATTTGCTGTCTAACGTTTAGTGGAACATTTTCAAGGAGTTCTGGGAGAACTTCCTCCAAGAAACGCAGATAAATAGGTCTTGTTAACCGTTCCGGTAGAAGGTATGGCCCCATTAAATAATCATCAACAATGCTGGGCAGGCATTGATACGTTGACAGACCAACGATTCTGATGTTTTCTTGGAAAAATTCCATAAGGATTTTCTTCGTCCCAAACATAGCTATTCCTACTATTAAAAATACCGTCTCTTGTGAAAGAGGCTTCATCGGTCCACAAAACATATCGTAAAAAATTTTGTTGTGCAATGATGTGATCCAGAAGCCATCGACAAAATTGAACTCTATGATGATAATAGGCTGCAGTTTTACCTTGAACTTACTGGAAGTGGTAAGGATGGAGTTGTTGCTCGTGTAGTACCCGCCAGACAGAAGCGTTACTCGTATTCATATTCTTAGCGACGTCGCGTGTGCTATTTGATGGTTCATCGGCAACTCGCTGAAGCACCTCTTCTTCAAATTCGATCGTTCTTATGGTTCGAGCAACACCAGTATCATGCATCTTGGTCTTAAACATGCCTGTCTCAGCGAGCCGCCGATGAACCGCAATAAAGTTTTTGTATCCAGGATGCTGTCGTTCGGGATAACATTCGACGTTGATCAACGATAATGATACAACCGCGATGCTACTCGTGCATTTGTTTGTTACTCCGTATGCTAAATGCATATCCGCCAATTCTTGATTGGTAAAGTTTTCCATTAGCAATAAATGTTTAAAAATTGTAAGCTATAAAATTTTTAAACATGACATTGATAAGCGTTGATTTTAACCAATTGTTGTTATGGTATCATGTACAAAAGGTGCAGCAGATCCTATTTAGGTAATTAATGTTTTTTATAAATTTTAACGCGTCTTAGGGCCGTAGTGGCGTAGTGACGCATTTCCGGACATGGGTTCCTATACTCAAATGGATTCTTCTGTTGCACTGAACAACCCCCAGAAGTTTGATCCCATAGTTCTGAAACACCCTGTACAATATTAAAAGCTGTAACAGTATGCAGACGATTCACAGATTTATTTATGTTTTCCCGAATATGACCTACACGCTGCAGAAACAAAGTTTCATAAAGATCTAGAGGGTATCAATCAATACATTTGCAAAAAGTCACAACTTAAAATTAAACCCTTCAAAGTCGTTAACTATATTTTTTTGGTGGAATTAAATAGATATCCGAAAACTTTGTCGCCAAAATAAATGACATACCTCTACCAACTGTTACTGAAGTTAAGAATCTGGATGTGACCTTGGACAGCGAACTATCTTTTCAAGCTCACATGAAACAAATTGAGTATTGCCTACATGAGATTGAGGAGACTGTGGAATATTAAAAAGCATATACTACCAAAAACAGTATTTTTTATGCAACAGTTTAGTTCTGTCGATTATGGACTATGCGGATGTGGTATATGGTAGTTCTTTAACAGCAGACTTGGCGGAATCGATTCAAAAATTACAAAATTCTTATCTATGATTTTCATATAAACAAACTTTTCATTCTAACAATGAAGAACAGACAAAAACATCACTTAACGACTTTTATATATAAGATTTTAAATACAGGTCAACCGACATACCTACACAGATTATTTTATCAAAATCAACACATTCACAATACACGGTATTTAAATAAGTTTTCTATACGACAACATAGAACATCAATTTTTCAAAAGTCCGTTAGTTTTATAGGGGGTTAAATTATGGAATGAAGATACTTTTTGTATCCGATTTTCTTTCCCGGGTCAATATTTTTGTTTAATTTTATTTTTATTTTTTTTTTGTAAATAAGCTAGGGTTTATAAAATAGGTATTGTTTTTAGTGTTTAGAAGGGTGGCATCACACGGTAACGCCAACATTGGTGACTTCCCAGTGTCATTTGTGTCTGTGTATCGGTTTTATAATCGCGATGTCTTCCTAATTTGTCTCATGAACATTTCTTTAGTTGCTTACTATACTTAACATTTATTTTTTGTGTTTAACTAGGCAAATAAAAGTATTTTGATTTGGTGTATTAAAAAAAATGGTACACCAAGATTGCAAATAGTAAGATTAGCAATATATTTAGACAATGTCTATGCTCTACTTTTATGGGTTTAAGTACTTTAAACAATCTTCTCGTGTAATAATTAAAATTTTTAATTGATGGTTTTCTATACTCTCTGCAGTATACACCAATAAACCAGTTCTTTACAAGTATCAAACTGATAGGTCGTGAATTCTTTCAACAATAGTAACCTCTATTCTTTTTGTATAAATATACGTAACTATTTAATTATTCTAAAATTAGGTCAATGATGTTTTTGAGAGCGTACAAGTACCAATTTAATTTAACTAAATTCTTATCAATGTTTTTGTTTTTTCCAAATTGCCGTAGAATAAAAAGCAATGTATAAACGAAAAATAATTAATTGGGTTTATTTTACATTCTTACAATAATCAATTGTATACCTATGCTAAAACGAACTTGAGCTTTATGGGTTTATGGTGTTTCGCTCACCTATATTTCCGGAGACCTCGGAAGAAATAAAAAAATGCGACGTGACTAGCAGTTTTATAAGTTGTTTCAGCACAACTGAAAAACCCGTAATCTGGGGTCACTGACAAAAAAAAATACAGGGTATTTAAAAGTATGTCCTTATTAGTAGTCAAAAATAAAGTGCTTTTGTTCTTAGAATATCTAATATTATTTAAATATCGATGAGATTTTCAAAAGTCAATTCTCGACACGTGTTTCACTAATGATGTTAGGATCTTCAGGAGAAGATTAAAACTAAACTAAAACTACTATTCTACAAGATGCCTTATATACTAAATATGTAAATATTAGAGCAATAAACACTAACTAAACTCTAAATTCAATCAATAAGGGATTGGATCTTTATTCCAATTAAGAATGGTTTGTTGATTTTTGAATATTGCTAAACTTTCATATGCATCTAATTTTCCAGTGTTATTAACTGGTTTAATCAATTAAAGTTAAATATTCCTATAAAGTGACCAGTATTTAGAACGTGTCCAGCCAAAATTGACTTTTCAACTCTTCCATATTTCACATGAGCTACACGTTCTTCAAATCTAACATTAATTGATCGTCTTTTTGCCCTATGCACTTCTTATAATAATAGTTACAATTATTCTCATAGATTCCGGACTTTTCATTTGTCTTTATTTTATCTTTTGGTTCTCGAAAAGATCTTTAATTTTTGACCCAACTTTGATTTTGACGACTATTTTTAGACCTTAGCCTTAAAAAATTCTATCGAAGCCCTTTGTCAAAGTTGGCATATTTTCATCTTTTTCAAATATGGTAGTTTTTAAATGTGTCTTTTAATCAGCTTATCAATAATCCTCTCTTCATATCCATTGATCCTAGCAATTGTTTTAATTGTTTCTTTTTGTCTATTAAATCTGTTAGAGGAAAAGAGACCAAAAGATGTATCACGAAATGCATTTCATGTTGAAAACAATAGTTATTATAACACTAGTTATGCATCTAAAAGTATTTGTTTTTTTTGTACAAATATCAAATTCTGACCGATTATGATTTTTGATGACAAGAATACCTAAGAACGGAAGTTCGTTATTTTTTTCTTGTTCGGAGGTAAATTTAATTCATAAAAAATAGGTATTTAGTTTTACAAAATTATCAATATTATATTTGCTTTTGTCGAACACATCGTCAAGATATCTTAACCAAACTCGTGCAAAGTATTTGTACAAGTACTTTTTTATTTAAATTTAACTCAAAACGGTTCATGAGAATAAAATCACACCAAAGGTTCCAATCCTAGGATTGTATAAATAGATAGATACATATTTAGTGCAGTAAATCGTCATAGAATTAATAACTTTTCTTAGCTGAAATACAGAATTTTATCATGCTTTAATTAGTGTTTAATACTAATCGCCAATTATCAAATTTGTGCAGAAATAGTAGTACGGTCATTAGACAAGTGCCAACACGAATTTTCTGGATTGTCTTATTAATAAATGAAATTTTTTACCATTAATATAGGAATAAATCCTTTAGCTTCTTCCATAGGCGCCAGAAATTGTAATATAGTCGGCAGGCTTTACCCTGACACATAAGTAATAAAAGTTCCCCGGTTAAGAAACCAGCAGCTCAATTTTCTCATCAAACAATTTTTTAATTTTAATTTTTATAAGATTTTTTTTAATTTGATAGGGTATTAGGATTAATTTCTATGGGTGTAAGTAATAATATTTTATTTTTTACTAAAATAATAAAAAAAGACCTAAATAGGCTAAAAAGACTTATTATATTTAAAAAAAACGTTAAAAAATATAAACATTAAAGGAAGTTTATTCTGAAATTAAATACATTAAATTAGGTTTAGTCTGATTTTGAAGATATGTCAGTGTCGAAATAATTAGATTTATTACTACTTGAATAGTCGTCTGGGCGTATAATTAGGGGTCGTACCTCGTCTATCACTTGCTCGGTTTGATAGTGTTCAGCTATAACTTTTTGTGTGTGATTTATAGATTTTCTCCATGTTTCTTAATTTATTTGATGTAAGGATTCTTTCCATAAATTAAAGACATTGGCTTCATCGGTTGTTTTAGAAGCGTGCTTATCATAATAATTTTTTGCTATGCCCCAAATCAACTCAATTGGATTACATTGGCAGCGGTAAGGCAGTAATCGCAGGACTTCATGCCCATATTTAAGAGCCATCTCATTGATCACGTATTTCTTAATATACCTGTACGTTTTACATCCTGCAGCAAATCAGCCTTTAAAAATAAATGAGCCGTTCAGCGGAAAAGTGGTCTAACTCCCTTAAAGTAGAAATTTAGAAAGTTGATATTTTGCATCTGCATGAATTAAAAAATCACAGTAACATATTCTTTACTTTTTTGTACATATTTATAATAACCCTGTACTAAAATTTCATATGGTAAACATTTTTACTGATTGCGCCCATTAATTACATTTTTGCCGCCCGATGTCATTCTTCCAGTAAGTTTTTTTCAAAAACATAGCGGAACAGTGGTATAACTTGAAGAGTTATATCACTTTTCCTCGTAAAAGTTAACCAAATTTCACAAAACTGATGAACCAAAGAAAAATAATAGCTGTAGTATGTTTACTATGATATCTATTACTGATAAAAGTGTTCAAAAAATATAGAGCTTGAAGAGCAAAACATTACTACTACTTATCTTACATACTAAACTTACAGTAAGGAGAGTAAGAACAAGTTATTAAACAAATTAATCTTCATCAGAATCGGATAATGGACCACTGTCAATGTCAACAGCATCTTCTTTTGTCAGTAAGAACTGATGCTGAATCGGGGGAATCCACTGAAGAAGTTCTATCATATCTTTTTTCTTAGCTACAGTAACTGATCTACACACTACGTACCATAACACTAAAAAAACCTGACTAAACAAGAAAAAGCGAGTTTAATAGGACCTGGCGCGACATCGGAACAGCGTGGTGCCTTGACTTATACCACTATTCCAGCGAACGAATCCATTATGTTGAGAGGAATAACGTTAGGAAGCTCTTATCTTAGCTAAGTTAAAATTTTGACTTATACCAGTTTTCGACTGAATATATTAGACCAGTAGAAACATAATTAATGGTATAACTCAAAAATTTAAAAATACTGACATATACCACTTTTCCTCTGAGCGGCTCATATCGTCATGAGCAATATTTTTTTGCCACATTTTTATTTCCTCTTTCCTCCAACTGCTAGTGAGAAATTTCTCTTCTAGTCTGGAATGGTATGAGGCGTTGTCCAAGACTATAATAGAAGGATTTTCCAACCGTTTAAGGAGTTTTTCTTCAAACCAATGTTCAAAAATATCGGCACCCATATTTCTGTCGTAGTTGTCTGTTTTTTTCGTCGAAGAGAAAATCAAACTAGCGTCGGAGATAAAGCCCTCGTCATTTCCTGCATATAGCTCAATGTACCTTTTTCCACAACTAGAACTGCTGCTGGGATAGCATTGCGTGCTACTATCTTGCCATGACGATTTTGATGAGTTCCCCTTCAAAAATCCAAGTTTCGTCTAGAAACACGAATTGTTTGGGATATTTTCTCTCCGAGTTTTTATTTTTTAGATATTTTCTCTGAAAATTCCATCTTTTTGTCACTACATGTAATGTTCACACAGTACTGTCCGTCCGATTATTCGTCTTTTTGTAACGAAATTCCAAACTCTTTAGAACTTTTGCCAAACTAGTCGCAAAGTTCTTCTTCCTTTATTATTTGTAATACGGCAGCCATTGTCACGTGTTGTTTACTTTTATACATGTTATAAATAATGGTTCTAATTTCGCTCTTAATTGTTTGGGGTAGGTCCAGACTTTTTGCATGCCGACTGATTCTTTTATTTGGTTTGTCCAGTTTTTCTTCGTCCATATTGCAAATCTTATGTAAAGTGCTTCTTAAGATCTGGCATGCATCACATGTCCGCTTCTTTACTGCCAAAACAGATGTCAATCGCTCCATGTTATTTTTTTCTCGTTTAAAATAATTTTGTACTTTTAAAACTAAACGACGTTCATCCGAAGATGGAAACCGATATTTAGCAATATGTTTGTCTTCTTGCGAATCCATAATTCAAAAATTAAAAAATCACAAAGTAAATTTAATTATTAGCCTGATGATATCACTTCAAAATACCAAAAGGAATAGAATGTATAGACCATCAAAGTATTTATTTGCCCAATCACTATATTTGGTTTTGTACATTTCCCAGAATTTATAATCCTTTTTTAACCCAATTCTACCTTTTTTTTACCTTATTAAATCATAATAAATATTAGGTTACACTAATAAATAATAATATTAAATAAACAAATTATTTAAGTATAAAAAAAATTCCTTTAAAAAATATTAGTACCCTTTAAAATAATAGCCAATATTACATTAAAAACCAAAAATGTTTTTAAACCGCTGGTAACAGTCGTCCAAACCGGTACTCAATATAAATAGTGAATAATACCGCGATAAGGTATTCATTGTTTAACCGGTCCACTTATACCCCGAGATAATCCGTATGTGTTAGGGTAAAACGAGTCGACTATATACGAGTACAAGCTAATGAATAATTAGGATTACAAAAAAAAACAGCAGAAATGCTTAAATTAGATATGGTAGAAGGGTTAATTTTATTATACCCTCCAACTTCATCCAATAGAGTATAATTCCCTACATCAATATTCTGAACAGAAACCATAAAATAGATTATTGTATTATAAATTACTGACAAACGGAAGTCAGTATACGTAAATTGTTTTTATTTAATGAAAAATAAATAAGTATGTTGATACTTGACATGTATTTAATTATTAAAAAACGTAGTTTTTTTTCCAAATGTTAATTAGTACAAAAAAGTAAGTTAACTTGAATAAAACTGTCAATGTTATATTCAGTAATAAATGATGCATTTCCTAATGATTTTAAAGCCAAAAAAATAGGTAGTTGATTATCTATTGGAAATGTTCAGCGGCACTTTTTTACTATAATTAAGGGTATAATCCACGTAATATTTCATACAACATCTATAATATAAAGATTGTAATTAAAAATTTTCAAACTTTATTTTACTATTTTTTAAAAAGAACTTCGAAGCAAATCCTATAGAGAACGTGCTAGAATTTGTACTAAAAAGAAGCTAGCCGAAAAATAAGGTGAAACAGCAATAAACAATTAATAAAAAGGTTTAGGTCATCGGATCCTTAATGGGATGAGAATTATTCCGACACAAACGTCATAACTGTACCTTTCAAGGTCAATTAAATATAAATATGAGATAGGGAATGGCCAGCAAGACCTCGTGATTTCTTACTTATTTTATTACTAGGAATCTTTCATTAAAAATATATGAAAACAGTCCTGTAATTTTATTCTTCTTTATATTTATTCTTGGCCTTCAGAAGCTAGTATATAGTATGAATCTAGTATATTAGTGTGTAGTATAGTATAGTAATGTATAGTATGAATCTAGAGTTCGGATATCTGAAACCCCACCATAACACGTGTTTGGAAAAACTGGATTTATTTAGTGACAATATGTAAAGGGTTACACAGAGATGAGAGTATATTCATAAAGAGTATTTTCCAAACTTCGAACCTTTAAAGTGTATTCTTCCAAAAAAAAAAGGTTGAAAGGTAATAAAAATGGAATAAAAAATCTTATCAAATAAAATCAGTAACTAATTGCAACATATCGTTTTTTGGTTGCAAATTTTAATTAGTTTTTGTTCAAAATATAATACTTCTTATTAAAAATTAAATGATGCAACTAAGCAGACTTGGAGTCTCCTATATAACCGAGATCTTGATACTCTGCCACAACTAACACAGTTTTTCTTTGAAAAAAATTATTTTTTAACCACGATATTTATGAGCTTACCTGCAATGAACCGATCAATATTCTCAAAAAAAAACTATTTCAACACTTGTGATAGTTCTAAAAAAGCTTTGTCTTGAAAATCTGAGTCAAGTACAACCGTACTCAAAATCCACCGTATGCACTGATGCTAAACGAGCAACTTAAACTGTGGAGTGGCCAACTGAGAACTGAACCATGGCAAAACAAAAGAAACCGCGTTACAGATAATTTATTTTATTCAAACGATAAAACGGACCGATACGATTGGCCAAAAATAACAACTTGCCCCGGCCAAATCAATTACCAAATTACGCCATTTAACCAATAATTGATCGATATGTTGCTGTTAAAAAGGGAATTAAAAGTGCATTAAAATTACACTTTTCACGATACTGATGTTTTATTATAGAATGAACAAAAAACAAAAATACATTAAAAAAATCGAGCGCGTATAGTTTGCGTTCGCGAGCAACCGCGTCTCAATAGTAACTGGTTTGACGTTTGCGGTAATACTGGCAACACCAGATGAATTGAATATAAATCCCAGATGGTTGGTTCTACCTTCTCTTCGCCAACCTGACCATTAACGAGTTGTTTAATTAGGTTGACCAATTTTGTATTCTACTGGTTTAACATTGGGTGTAGTTGACGTCACGGGACTCCTTAATATTCGCTTCGTGGTTTGATGGTTTAATTATGCTAGAAACATAATATACATGGTGTCTAGTGCCATAAAACGAAATTCAGGGACAGACAATTAACATTAATTAATTAAACACCATACATTTTTTTAAAAAGCTGGGACCGGTCGATTTTAATTTATTTTTTTTCTGCTTTTCTAATAAAAGAATATATCATACAGGGTGAATCAAAAAGGAGTATAGATTGATATGATAATGATCATTATTTATTAAAATAATACACAAGTACGAATCTACGGAAATGGTTCGGGGTCACCACCATTAACAAACTGACAAAATTCTAGCCCATCATAAAAATGTTTTATAGAGTCCCGAACTGTCACTGGCGATATATTTCTTGCGAGATATAGCAATTATGCGCCCTTTTAATTCCTCGATATTTTGAGGCCGAATTAGCTTGTATGTATTACCCTTAATGTAGAATCATAGAAAAGATTCTACTGGATTAAGATCCAGAGATCTAGCCGAATAATTCACAGCCCCGCCCCTCTCCCTATCCACTTATTCGGAATGACTTCATTAAGACATTGCCATACCCTTCTTCCAAAGTGAGCAGGAGCACCGTCCTGTTGAAACTGGGTAATTCCGGGAGAGATGGCCCGCCGGGTGAGATGGCTCTTTCTAATATTTCCTAAATATATTTGATTTACGGCACTGTAGCTTTAGACACATCCTATTCAACGTGCTGTATATATCGTGATCGAGGTTTGCGGTTTTTTTCTACACTTTAAGGTAAGTGCTAAAAAAAATATTTTACAAGCATTAAAAATATTTAACCTTTAAAGTAATGTATAGTTTTTTTCTGAAAATTTTGTTTCTTTTCAAGTTTTTGTTACTCCTTTTGGGTTTGTGCATTTTTGAGGTTATGTTAATGCACCCGTACCTCTAAAATTTAATAAATCTTAGGAAATATTTAGTAGGCCATCTCACACCCTGACTTTTTGGATAGATGGCCCAACTACTAAATGGGTTAGTTGGCCCATGGGCCATCTATCCCGGAAAACAAAAAATAATTTTTTTATTTAATCCTTACAAAAATCTAAGTCTAAAATTGGCATTTAAGTATACAATTTAGACATCCAAAGTATATAAATGTATATTTTAGAGTCATGCCGACTGACTACATTAGAAAAGGTTCAGTGCAAAGAGGAATCTGGACTGAAGAAGATTTAGTCAATGCTGCAGAAGCTGTCAGAAATGGCGTTATGGGTATCAGAGAGGCATGCCGTAATTTTAACAACATTCCACCACCAACATTTCGCAGGCGCTTCAAAAACAGATTTCCAGAAACGAGCTCTTGGTCCACCTTGTGTTCTTGGTATCGAAAATGAGAAAAAAATTAAGCTACATATCCAGAAATTACAGAAACATGGATTTGCACCAACTCGTGAATGCGTCAGAGCAATGGCATTTAACTTGGCAGAGCAGTTGAAAATTAAACACACATTTAATAGAGAGAAAAAACTGGCTGGATATGATTGGTTAACTATGTTTTTAAGACGAAACCCCGACCTAAGTGTTAGAAAAGCTGAAGGGGTGTCACTAGCCTATTGTAAATGAATGAATAAGACAGATGTTTCTGTGTATTTTAATTTACTTGAAACCACATTAATCGAAGGAGGAATAACGAACAAAGCTGGTCACATATTTAATATGGATGAAACGGGCTTACAATTAAATAATAAACCTGGTTATGTTATTGCTACAAAAGGCTCAAAAAATGTTGCAAAAATATCATGTTGTAATGCAGAAGGTTATTACATACCACCTACTTGTATATTCAAGGGAAAAAATAAAAAAGCTGAGTTTGAATATGGAATGCCTCCTGGCTCCACTGTTTATATGAATGAAAAATCAGCTTACATTAACACTGATATAATGTTTGCTTGGCTAAAAAATCAATTTATACCACGTAAACCGCAAGAAAAAGTTCTACTTTTACTGGATGGGAATGCTAGCCATTGCAGCTCATCAGAGATGCTTGAATACGCTGATGAACATGGTGTTATTCCTCTTTGCCTGCCTAGTCATATCACACAGTTTCTCCGACCTTTAGATAGATGTTTTTTTAAGAGCCTTAAAGCTTTCTTCAATATTGCTTGCAACACATTTATTAGAACAAATCCAACTAGGAAAATTAACCGGTTACAATTTGGCGAGCTGCTATCTAAGGCGTGGTCAAAAGCTGCGACAGTTGAGAATGCTGTAACTGCTTTTAGGTCAACAGGTGTTTGTACCTTTAATCCTTTAGCCATACCAGAGTACGCATATTTGGGATCTGTAGAGGAAATGATAAATTTGGGTAAGTCCCTCTAACAAACGTATTTTTATTTATTTATAAAAAAAAAACATTTTTAGATAACACGGCAACAGTTAATAATGATGCAAATAGAGCTAATAATGATGAAAATCAAATGCCAAAACAAGAACAAGCAATACCATCCACGTCAACGTCAGGATTGAATAACATACCATCGGAACGTGATGAAGATCAAAATCAGGACACACCCGGAACACTGTTAAACAAATTTTCGCCTGTTCCAAGCACATCAGCTAATATTGAAAATGCACGAAAAAGAGCAAAACAGGTAGCTTGCATCCTAAGATCTCCGGAAAATATTCAAAAACAAAAATTGGCTAACGCGCGTAAGAAGGACAAAGAAATAAAAAAAAGTACGACGATTATAAACAAGCAAAAACAAAAAAATAATGATGATGGGTCAAATGATTCATAAAGTAAAGGAACAAACTAAAAACATAAAAGGGAAAAATAAATTAAACCTAACCACCCAAGAACCAAGAGCGAAAAAACTTAAATTAAATAAATACGACTCATCCACAGATACTGACACATCAGACGACTATGTTTCCGAATCTGAGGATTGCTCTCAAGAAAACGATTCTACAGAATGCCTTGGATGTGGCGAGATATACAAACTCATAACTAAAACTGATGACTGGATTCAATGTATTCACTGCACAAGGTGGTTCCATGAAAGCTGCTCTAAATATTTGAATCTCTGTGACCTATGTGGAAAAATTTTATCAAAAAAGCAATGTTAAATTAAGTTTTTTTAATGGGGCGTCTCACCCAGCATGGGTGAGCCAACTAACCCATAGCACCTGGGAGAGTTGGCCCATTCAGCTTATTTTTTTTAAACTGTTTGTAGAGTTAGATTTTTTAGTTTTTCTTTAAATGTTACTTTTGACATTAACTGGAATAAATGCTTATGTTAAATCTCTTTTCTTTGGTTTGATTAACTTTTGGGTTTTCATTTTATGTCATTTTTAAAAAAGTGAGCCAACTATCCCGGACTTACCCTATATTTGCTGCTGTGGAATATCCGGATGCTTTTGATTTGAAAAGAAAAGAAATCTAAATACAAATCTGCATTTAGATTTCCTTAAAAAAATATAGTGCTAAGATCATACTATTAATCATCCACATCCGTTTGCGGATACTGAGTATTTTTTTCAATAATATGGTATGTTGTTTATTGTTTACAAGGTTTTACAAGAATATTCCTGGAGTATTAATCTTTAATGTAACTTAATTATGTTCTACTTCAGAAAGAACGGTCTTTCCGTAAATTTTTTGCACTGGCAGATTCTCGATATTTTTTCTGAATTTTGCTTACCGTTGATTGCGTTATGTTCATATTTGGATATTTTATAGTCATAATTTAAGTGTTAATCGCTTTATTATGGTGATACTTGATAGTTACGTTGACAGTTTCCCTTTTTAAGGTTTTCTTCAAAGCACTCCGTTTCTTTATCCAAATCATCAATTTCATAGAATGTTAAATGTGCAAAGTGGTTATACTTCGACAGTCAATACGTCAAAAACGGTTAAATTTAGGTATAGGACATAGGTATAGTACATAAAATGTGTCTAGAATTTTACGTAGAATCTAAATTTGAAAGAATATATAAGGTGTTCTATTTGAAAAAAAAAACTTCTTTTTCGGCTATCCTGTATACTCATTTTTTCTATAAAAAAATGTGCAAGAAAAAATAAAAACTAACGGGTTCGAGGGTTTTTGCGATTTGAAATATACAGGGTTGTCGAGAAAATTGCAATATTCCGTTCTTTCGAGATTCCGTGTATGTAATAATTATATACCCATCTTGCTTTCTTAGAGAAGTCTGTCTTTACAGAAAAATACCCACAAAGAATTATTGGATAAAAAACATTTATTATTTTTTTGCGATGTTAGTTAGGTTGAAAAAAAATTGTTTTTCTAGTATTCATTCATATTGATTATTTTTCACATATCGTCCCCTCAATGCCAAAACCACGAATGTGCAAAATTTCAATTTACATTATACATATGCCAAAACAATGAATGTGCTCTTTTAAAAAAAATAAATAAATAAAATTAAAAATCGATAAAAATTTAATTTGCAACTCGAACCAATCCTAATTATACATCGGTACTCTAAAAAAAAGGGCGTATTTTTAGTCCTCATTTCAATATTAAATGGGGGTTTTCTCAAAACTACAAATTGGCACATTCACGGTTTTAACATTGAAGGGACGATATGTAATAATGTAAACTATTTTTTTTTTAATTAATAATTTTGATAAAATATTTGAATAAATTTATTAAAATAATTATGTATCTAGGCCTATATTTAGAAATTTTTAATAACTTTATTATAAAATATATTATAACAAAACGCATTATTAAAAAATACTAATACATAATAATATATTTGTAGAATAAACATGCTACGCTAAAAGGAAAAACCTTATTATGGACATAACAATACTTCTTTCTATATTAAGTAACTATATCATTCTGAGATTTTTCTGATTTTTTTTGGCATTTGGGTCTACATTTTTTAATCTCTTCGATAGTAGACAATTTATTCATAGGAAAATTATCATTCAGAAAAAAAGGATCATGTTACATACTCGATATATAAATAACTATTTTAACACGTTTTTGCTGAATCATTATTACATTTTTAACCTATTATACTATCACGTATGAATTAGAACACGCCATAAATATAATGTTGGGTATAAATAACATTACGTAATCATTCTTAGACCCCTCCTTACATTCTGCAATAGTTAAACTGAACACAAATATCAACATAACACTCAAAATAATATCAATATATTCCACAACATTGAACTTGTCCTTGAAATATTTAAGTTTTACGATAGGCTATTACTGATATTTTTAGAAAAGAAATATTAGTAAAAAAATCAAAAACTTAACTTAATTTTATTCGTATTCAAGTGTCAACACAATCCTGATAAAGTGTTATTTTACACCAATATATTGAGTTGTCTATATTTCCAAAGTATTAGCCATTCTTATGCTAGAATTGGTTGTTATCCTAAAGTACTTGAATTGGAAGAACATTTATATTTAGAATCTGAGCATGCAACTGACCTATGAAAATACATTCACTGACGCAATCTAAGATTGTACTCTACTAGTTTATGTGCTGCTTATTGAAAATATTAAATTACATTTTTATTCACAATGCCTTATAAATTTCCCAATTCAAGCACAGCATTTTCTATATTCAACTAAATTTCATATTTCTTAGCTTTTTTCGCAGTTCCACTTGAGAGGTAACCCAACTGTTATATTTCGAGTAAGTCTCTGTTAATATTTAATTTGTATGCTTGGCACTGGGTTTTATACTTTAAATCTTGCATCCTATAGGCTATAGACCTATACTTTTCTAGTTCCTGTTCATTGTTAAATGATTCCTGGCTAAAAACCAAAGCAAAGAAATTTCCAGTATGCTATATATCATACCATCAACATTTGTAATAAACTATGACTGATACCAATACACTAAAACAGTTTCATTCACAGTAATTACCGGGCACTCACGTGAACGTTTGCTACTACAAGTTTTCTCCCTGCAGATCTTCATTGAATTTTAGTGAAGTAAAAACTGAAGTGTTTGTGAACCACTTACAAAAACTACGGTCAGATATATGACACAAAACATCATGTAGTGCTAAAGTCTAGGAATAACAGAAATAAACATGCTACAAAGAGATGTCCAGACCGCTAAAATAACGTATGTAGACTTACTACCATATTTCGATGTATAAGGTGTGTCACAATGAAGGTTTTCCATTTGAGAACTTGCCGAATCCAGCCCTGGAATTTGGCTACTTTTTATATTTATGATGTCCCAAGAGCATTTCAAGCCGTTAAGTAAGTACAGGGTTTAGTTACAAGGTTAAAAACAGTTTTTACTAAAATACAAAAAACCACCCTGTATCTTTGTAATAAAGCAGAATTGATCCATTTAAAGAACAATCTTCTTATCCCTTGCCCCCTTAAAGTACCCTATAAATAATATACGCATATCCCTATTATCCTATCACTGTCTATTCAGCTTTATAAATTAAATTAGTGAGCTCATTATAAACTACTTCAATTTAGATTACAGTTATTTGAATATCTTGCAACGTTTTCAGTCAGCAACATTTAAAATGTGTAAAATAGATAAAACCACTAGAGATTATACACAAAGATTTAACTTGTATTAAATGTAATTTATTGTTACAATTGTAGTCTTTTAGGATCAATGTTCCAGGTAAACCACTCTGTATTAATTTTTTATTATCGTTTCCATAAATCCCAATGCAGTAAAGATTCGATCTTTTTAGTCTCATGGTCAAATCTCAAAACAGATCCTACGATCTATTCCGCACGTAGACAGGAACCTGTGAATTGCAATATTGTAATCCAAGTACCATAACAAGAAGGCCGCCATGAATGCGAATTATAAGCACATCATCTGCGATTTCGAGACAATTTGTTTCCATTTTAAAAACACGTTTTATGATCTTATGATAGCTGTTAGATGCATTTGTCAGATCTTAACGAAGGTTCTTCGCGTTCTACGTGCCATCTAACTAGTAGCATAAGCGTATAAATAATAAAAGAAAATAGGCGAACCATCTTAGTAAAGCTAAAACTTAAACTCAATGATAATATAATTAAAACTGTTTATTCATGGCATTTGTTGTACACGTACTGACATAATTCAAGAGAGAAAAAAAATCAATAATAAAATATCACATGACAATAATAAATGACACATGATAAGGGTATCCCTTATCGTGTGTCAGCAGCATTAAAATGTATATTCAACAGTGCCAAAAAAAATTAAATCGTAACAGCGATTAGTGAGGTAAGATGTCTGGTAATAATGAATATTTTATCGACGTCATACCGTCATTATAAAAAAAAAGGATAAACAATTTAAGTTTATAGACTTATATACAGTAAGGGTTTAAAAAGGTGTTCACTGAAAATCAAAATGTGGTAATTTTACAGCAAATTTAGTAGGTCATATGTTGCCAGCAAAAGAAGTAGTAAACTTATTTTAGTACTGTTAATTTAAAATATCTGTAAAAATGTGAATTTTTTTATTTGTAATTTTACTGCGGCCTTCTGTAAAATGTAAGCAATAATTATAGTAATTTTTAAGCAATATTACTAAAGATTTACTGTAGTCTTGTACTTTTACAATGATTTTAATGCAAATTCAACGATTATATCCGTAGAAATCCTTTAAAAAAGGTTAAGCATTTTTCAGAGACCCTGTAAATTTAATATAATATTTTTGGTTAAAAAATGCTGGTATGTTTTCTGTGTTTTTATTTTATATTTAGATATAATATATTTTTGCTGTAATATTTCTTAAATAAAATTCGTTTAAAAATTGTGAGATTATCCCAAACTAAAAGCTTTTACGAAAAAATAAAAATATATTTCCTTATACATTTATTTAAACATATCTTAACATAACAAATTTATTTTGTAGTGAAACAAAGGATAAAAGATAAGCTTAATGGAATTAACCTTAAAATATTAGGATTCATTAAGCTATAAACAATTAACATGCTTACATGCAGGAAAAACAATATGGGCCCCTTATTGTGTTTGCTTTTTGAACTACATGTTTTGTTAAGTTAATGTCGAATGTAAACAAAACAACGTTAACATCCATATTAATACAAATTTTAATATAATTCCAAAACTTACGCGATTCCATATTTCTTGAATTTCAGGTTTGATGTTCTTAAAAAAAAAGAAAAAACCGTAAGCTATTAAAAAATTATATATTTACAGCCTGTACTTACGTCAAACTGATAACAAAAGGTCGACAAATCTTCTTTAAAGTAATGTGCCAGTATCCTCAGTGACTGCAGCACGATTTCGTCCTGATCTTCGTCAAGAATGGTAAACTTCTTATACTTAGCTTTTTGGGTCAGCTTCGGAAAATGTAGTAAAAAGCACAGGCCATACTTTTTTAATACTCCCAATTGTAGGCGGATCAGTATTTGTTAGGAAATCTCTTTGTTTGTTTCTTCTAACAAATCTTTAAACTTGGTGTGGTCCAATACTATTAATAATTACTTTCGAATTACCAGCATCACCTTCTACTAGTGGTTTCCACGTTAATGCAGAGCACCCAGCATTTCTATTAATGAGTTTCTTTTTGTGAATTTTTTTGCAGGAACGTTTGGTCTAATAAAATAACTTATTCTCTTGGTACTTCCACAATTTCGATCCTGCATTTGGCTTTCTAAGATGCAAGCTGCCTAACATTCGAATTTACAGGTACCTGTGATGTTATAAAAATGTAAGCAGGGAATTTTAACCGTATTTCAATCATTTTTACGGGCTCCTGTAAATTTCGTGACGTTCTGTAAGAGTAAGTTTTAACCATATGAATTAATTTTTATGCAAAATGACTATATCGACAGTAAAAAAGCTGTCATTTTCCAAAATCTAGTATCATTTAGGTTAATTTAATAAATATAGTAAATTCACATTCTGACATGGTAAATTTGCTTTAATTATAACAGTTAATACTGCTGTAAGATTGACGGACACATTTAGTGTTCTCCGGTGTGCTCCGTTATTCGCGAAACTCTTCATTAAGCCACTCTCGAAATGTCAAAGCGTAGGGTCATAATATTAATTAATATATATTTTATTTAATTTTGTTTGTAAAAACAATTAGGAGCACATGCAGATATTTTTATTATGTGTCAGCAGCATTAAAATATATATTGAATAGTGCCAAAAAAGATTAAATCGTAACAGTTGGTGAGCAAGACATCTGGTAATAATGAATATTAATTATATCGACGTCATACTTTGGTATGTCATTATAAAAAAAGCATAAAAAATTTAAGTTTATAGACTTATATACAGTAAGGGTGTAAAAATGTCCTCTGCTGTGCTCTGTCTTGAAATTCTGTTTTAGTAAAAGTCTATTTTGAAATTCCTCGGGAATATTGGCAAGTGTTTGTCCGCTAATATCTCTACATTCGCGAGTAATTCGATCCTTTAAATCGTTATTATTTTGAGGTGGGGTTTTATAAACTTTGCTTTTTAAATACCCCCAAAGGAAAAAATCTAGAGCTATTAAGTCTGGCGACCGTGCGGGCTATTAAATTGCACCACGCCACATCCCTGAAAACTGTTCATTAAGCCACTCTCCAAATGTCAAAGCATAGTGTCATAATATTAGTTAACATATGTTTTATTTAATTGTAAAAATAATTAGGAGCACATGCAGATATTCGGTTATCTAGGTGCATAATTCAAAAATTTCGTATGTCTTTGTTATCATTATATTAATGTATGTAGATATACGAAATAAAAAAATAAATAATACATAGAGTGCTTTTATTTCAAAACGAACTATATTCTACCTAAATGCCTTCTTAAAAAAAAAATCAATCTAGATATACATTTTACGTTACAGCTAACCGCACTTTGATAAGTCAAATGGGAACCCTTATCATGTGACAGATCAGTGTCAGCAGCATTAAATCGTATATTCAACAGTGCCAAAAAATATCGGTTGACGTACCAGCGAATAGTGACCAAAAATGTGTAGGAATAATGAATATTTTATCCACCTCAAACTTTTGTATTTCATATGGCTACCCTATGTGTGATACATCATTTTAAAGGCCATACAATCTCCTATTTAACCAAACCAAAAAAAACAAAATCGGTTGGTGTATAAGGGAATAGTAAGCAAAAAGCGTGTGATAATAAAAGACATTGGAGACGATAGAGGTTCCCATTTGACTTATCAAAGTGAGGTTAGCTGGAGGTGAGGGGGTGATTGACAGAACTTTGTCAACTATAAAATTATATGTCCCCCTGAATATCTATTGTCTGAGTTGGTCTGATAGGAGACTGAAATTGACAAATCTTTTAATTTATTATATATATTGGTCGTTCTCATATACTTCTATTTGTGCTTTTTCTAATTTAAGATTAATTTAAATTTTGTTTAAACCAAGTTTGAAGCTACGTAAAAAAATTTGATATTTTTATGTTATTTCATGTCGATGCCTTCGATCACTCCATTTGCTCCCTCCATGAAAATTATGAATAAAACGGATACCAATTAACTTCCCAGTCTGCCTAATAGAGTTTTGAGTCAGACTTGTTTGACACACCCTACAGAGTTTTGAGTCCTATGGGCGTTTTTTTATTGCAATTTGGCAAATTTCGACAGAATGGTACCAGTTTGTAAGGTAAGAGTCAAATAAGCTTTTCGTATTGCCTCTTATGCCATAGAAATCAAAAGTTTTTTAACTATGTTATCTCTATCCAGAGTATTTTTTTTCAATAAGTTGATGGTATGGCATCACACCATCATGGTATTTGTAAATTAGAAGACAGCAGTTGGCCAGCCAGATATCCATGTTGGGTGTTACTAAAGAGATTTTCACCATGATAAAATGCCATTGGTCGGTAATTGCTCATCTCGGGAGAAACAACTGAGTTAAATAAAGGCTTATTAGTACTACTTTTAGATTTTTTGAGCAAATGTCAAACTTTAGCGAATTGCTTAATATAATGTATAGTAATATAGTGTTTATTTTATTTATGCAACATTTGACAATTGATGTGGGAATTTCATCATACCCACTGCTTAACTTATTTTTCAAAGACTCTGAGAGGGGAATTATTTCATCAGGTGTAGTTGGTTTAAGAAAAATGGATTTATCGTTTTCATTTTAGAATAATCATAATTAGGATAATATTGAAGGCTACTTAACAGAAATATTTTCTGAAGGAAATAAATTAAACTAATCGGCACAATAACAGTAAGGAAGCAATTGCAGACTTATTTTCATAGGACATTTTCGACTGGAATTTATCTAGAAGAACATTTAGTAAAATTTTGTCCCTTACCTCGCAGGACACCTTGTATAAAGGTGTCCTGCTTCCCCATGTTTGTTTTCTTTTCTACAAACCGAAACTTAACTTCAGTTGCTCTTTACTGTCTAGTGCTCTGTAATCCACAAAATTTTACATTCTGGAGTACTTTCCAATCCAATTCCTATGACTCAACGCAGTTGTTAAATTTTGTACATTCCAAGGCAATAGACCTGCAACATATTGATTTTTTGTGTAGGTTTAGTTGATTCAGGTTGGATATATTTTGTTATTGCTCTACTAAAAAATCTCCGCCTTTATTCACCTTTCTATATCTCATAAGTGACAACCTATCAACAGCAACACCGTTTGGCCAAAAATTCGGGTGATACATTTCAGCTTTTTTGCTAAAAGCAGCAGAAACACAAAAACTTTTTAGAATGCATTGTTCGTTGTTTTTTGGCAATTCAGACAAGACTTGGTCAGCATTGGAAACCTTTCTTTCTTGTGATGTATTTGTAGGTTTTTTCTTTATCGCTAGAGATATTATTGGGTTCTTTTAGGAAATGAAAGTCTGGATGGCAGAACAACAAAAGAAAGAGTTTAATAAATAAGTGAATCAAGTAGAGTTAATAACATGAATAATAAAGTGTGATGATAAGACTTGTTTTACATAAAACCCGCTTAATTAACTTCACACTACACGACAGCGTCTTATTATATTTACGTCTTCGATTTATTTAAAAAAAATCCGTCTTAGTTACGTCTTAATTTGTCTTTAAAATACTCAAAATTATAAAACCGGAAGCCGTCTTCTCCCGTTATAATTATAAAGCTCTTGCACGGCACCAAAACCGTCTTTTTTGGTGATCGCGCGACTTAAACCGGCAGATTAGATCGACTTTTACTCTTCAAAGACTTCGACTGACTACCTGTTTTTCGTGTCCTCATTTTTTAATAAGTATTAAGTACTGAGTCAGCTTTTTTATTATTCCCCTTTAATCACCGTCGTACCGTTAACAGAAATCAATCGGGTTTTTGAGTCAGCAGTTTCCACAGATTCGGTTCGGCAGTATCAATTTTCTGAGAACCTTAAATATTGTTTTAACGAGCGCAAACTATATATCACATCATCATTTTGAAAGAAAAAATACTTTTAGAATATAAAGATAAAGAAAAGCTTACACTAACTGATTATGTTATTTTAATTATAAAAAAAATACTATCCTACATATTCTTTGATTTGCTCTGCTATAGTTGGATTATTTACACGATTTATGTAAAGCCATAGTTTTATTAGAAACATTTATAAATCATCTCGCTGACAAGTTTGTTTTAATAGTTTGGTTCGCATGTCAGGCCAAAAATGCTAAATTCAAATCCGGTGGCGGTAAATAAATATTTTAATTTTAATATATAGGGCGTTTACCAATTTTTATTATAAAAAAAATATTAATCAAATAAATCAAATACTAATCTTAGTGATAATTACTTACATTATATATTTAAAAACCACGATACTTAAATTACTTGTTGATTATGTTGATAAATATGTTGATACATGTAGTCAAGTGTAAGATGACATAACGTACGTACCTGGTAAAAATAAATGTGTTGAGCAACCAATTTCCTAATTATGTTATTTTATTTAGTATTTAGATATTTTGATTATTAAAAGATTTAAACATTTATAACTAGTTAAATTATTATTTAATAGCTATTTATTATATTTGGAATATTATTACGCATTGTGTCTGTCACCCACTAGCGCAATATAAATGTGCTATTAACTGCTTAAACAGATAGTAAAATAGGATATTTGGAAAGGTAGAGTTTCATACTATAAATAGTACAGGAAAACGTAGTTTGCAACATTCAAATCTGTAAGTGGCTCAAACACTCCACAATACAGTGCTAAGTGGCTCTAGCACTCCACAATAGCAATAAATAAAATAATTGCTCTGCAAGTGGCTCAAACACTCCACAATACAGAAAGATTGCTCTGTGGCTCAATCACTCCACAATAAGCAACTTGTTGGTAAATAAATCTACGTTATATGGCCATTTTAGGTAAAAGGAAAAAGATGATATGCAGCTCTAGCACTCTGCTTTTATTAAATGAATTATCTGTAAATATTTTATGTAGATTAAACAGGTATTAAATGTTTTATGTCAAATATTATTAATATCTTGTAAAACACATATATTTAAAATAAAATGTTGAAATGTAAATAGCAACAACAATAAAAATAGGAAATAAAAGATAATGGAAATTGGATATGCTCCGTGAGAAAACTCACCAGTATAAAAATAATCCAAAATAAGGCACAAACACTTAAAACAAATAATATTCACGCACGCTACTTTCACTTCAAAAGTCGAATACGTTTTAAAAAGATTTTTTAAGCAAAGTTTGGATCTCAGGGCTCTTAGACTGGATGTTTATACGATCGAACCTCAAGTATCGAATTACTCTTGTATGGCTTGTCCATAAATTCTTTCTTAATCTTAAGATTAAGAAAGAATTTATGGACAAGCGGCGTTTAATTAGTTATTTTTAATTAGTTATTGCGGCGTTAAAAGAAATAGGACGAAGTGTTTGGTCTAGTTTAATATTTTTTAAAGGGAAAAAAAAAACTTACATCTTACACGCAGTCCACAATTCACTCGGTGATAAACCAAAGCTGTTTTGAATATCGAAATTTTATGATCTTTTCAGTAAATTGTATTTCGTTATTCATTTATATTTTTCTATTGTGTAAAACAAGTGTATTAGTAGTTTTAGTGACAAAAATCAGGGTATCAATTAAGCTTTAATATCTCAAAAACTAAATAATAACGCACCTTGATATAATTAAAAACAAATGCAATCCTAAACCTGAAGTTTTCTTAAGTAAGCCAAGGTAGGTCGAATAATTAAGACAACTAGATTGCAGAAGACAAGAATTTCCAAATTTAAGAACCTACTAAAAATATATTGCTTGCATATTCATGACCTCCTAAACTTTTGAACTCTTCAACGTTACCAAATAAGACGAAATATACAATTTACTTTACGAGTTAAACTGCATGTATTGGCCTAGATTTTTTATAGGCATTTTGCACTCAGTTTAACGAACTAACTGGCTTTTTCACTTTGTTTTATTGCAAATAAAAGTATGTGTTGTGTTAGTAGGTCCTTCTTCCCGTGTACAGTTATATGGCAGTAAATCAGTTGGTTATTGTACAGTAGGTTGTATTAATTGTCGACGATGATGATACTGAGGTAGCAGCAATAAATAATTACAGTAAAATAATTTCAACATATTCATAAACACCTATTCGAATTGCACATTCAATTTTTAATATTACCTCGTAGGTTAATTAATAAGGTAAATAAGCAGAAAAGGGTAATTTATTTAATTTTATTTTATGTTGAGTAATTAATGATTTTTTTAATTAAATTTAATAATGTATATACGCACAGGTCTACTTGACTTAATGCAACAGTAAAAACTGAAATTTAAAAAAAAATTAAAAATTAAAAATAAAATTTAAAAAAATTTTAAAATTACATTTTTACAAATAAAAAAAATATTTTATTCTTTAAACTTTGGTGCATCAAAATTGTAACCATATAATAAAAATAAATTGTTAAGAAGGTCGTTCTGGAAAGTATGTAATTAAATTAGTTCAATTAATGTCAAAGTGAAGTGACTAGCCAAGTGTAGATTTAGTAGGCATTATAGTTAACACAAATTAAGTGGTATTTTTTAACCCGATACGTTAGTATCTATTGTGCCTTTATTTTTGCGTGGAAACATTGTGGTCTTTAAAAGGGGTTTTTGCCTGGTGAACCCCAATTTCTTCTGCAGCACTTGAGTAATGAATAAAGTGTTTCAAGCGTGAACAATAGACACTTTTGTGTCAGAACAATGAGAAATGAATAATAAAATAGAATTTGTGGATCAAATGACAAATACAATACTATGGAATAGCGAACTGTTACTATGGAATAGTGAATATTTAATGGTAAAGTTGTACTGTAGTACCTTAGAACATTGAAAGGCTAAAATTGGTAAACAAAAACTTTGTTTGAGTCCAACATGTGCACAGGGGCAAGAGGGGTGTGTTGTTTACAAACATATTTGCCGATTCTCTGTTGTCAAGTCGACGCGAATTTCCAACGGAGGAAATTTTTTGCTATATTTTAACAACCATTATAACGTTAATTTAACTTACTTGTGTTGTATTTTATAGGAAAATTTAAATTAAAAAATATAAATACTACAATTAACCTATTTTAAGAATAAATATAATATCCTTAAGCAAAAAAAAACAAAATTATTAACATTCTTATCCCTAAAACCGTTTCTAAAAAATTTGAAGCGACAACACCGGAACTTAAGCGCCTGAGCCATACGCATAGTGTCATCTGTCAAACGGCTTTTTGTTTATGTTCGGGATTCGTGTATTTTCTTTAATTTTTTGGTTTCAAAAGGAAAAAGGTCACATTTTAGTGTTTTTTTAAGTTGCTAGGATGGCAAAAACTTGTGTCGTTTGTGCCGCATCATGATAAAAAGGTGATTCAAGCCGATCTTTTCACAAGTAAGTATCGATACTTTCATAACATCACATCATGGGGTAACCATCATCATAAACGTAGAATAGGGGATCTTATAGATATAAACCTAATAAAAACTTGAATGTGAAAGTGTGTGTAAAATACCAAAATATTTATATTTTTAAATCTAAATATATTTTTGAACATATTCATCTATCAATAGGCTATAAAAAATATAAAACTAGAATTTTGTCCCTGGTTTTATTGCAGGATTTTATGTTTTTTTTTGTTGTTTTGGCAGAAAGATGGCATAATACCCATATACCTATCTATATATAGTTATGTTTTTTAATATAGACATTAGGTAGATAGATGAAATTACTAATTTTTTATTGCCTTTAAAGAATTTTGAAATTTATTTAGATATTGATATCTATGTATAGTTAATTTTGTCTTTCCCTAAAATTTGGTCGATAATTTTTTTTTGTTTTACCATATTGCAACTTATAATAATATATATAGTAATTGGCACCACATATTAATTTATTACTGTAATTTTTTTTTGCTTTTTGATTAAATATCAAATACTTATTATAAATTGCCTAATATATGCCCAAAGGGAACAATGGATTTCATTAATTGAAATCAGCACAATTAAAAAGAATATATTTGTTCAGATCACATCCTTAGAAGTGATTTATTATATAAGAAAGATAATATTATCAGTAGCCAGACTTTATTAAAAAAATCAGCTCTACCTTAAAGGTAATTTTTTTTTAATATATTTTTCTAGCATAAAAAAATCGTCACAAAAAGTATTAGTGTTACTCATATAAGCTTTATTTATACCTAATACTTATTAAATTAGGTATGTGTGTAAAACTATTTTTTTACTAGGATTTCTGATGCACTGGTTAAAAACACAGCAGCCGATAATTCAATTAATTTACCAAGTGATTTACCCTTCAAAGCTGCAAGGGTAGTTTTCCTGAAGAGTGCAAAAACTTCTTTAGCTTCCAAAATGGTATATAGTACAAACAGTGAAGCTAATATAGACAAGTATGGATAATTAAAATAAATTAATATTCTTGATACACCAAATTTTGTATAATTACAGATCATTCATCATCAACAATAACTGCATCTGAGATTAATAGTTACTGTGGGGTCTAGGTCAACAATTACTATTTCCCATCCAATCCGTTTTTGGTTAACTGCTACACATTCCCTGACTTTGTCAAGGAAAAGGTAAAAATACACTCAAAATAGACATCATTATAGCACATTTAAAAATTATTGTTCAATTCTTTCTCTAAGTACAAATAAGACTTTTATGCCATGTATCATCTTATTCTATATATCTTATTTAAAAGTGATATAGTATTTTATTGTGTTATATTTGTAATTAAATGCAATTAATCAAATGTATGATATTTCAAAGATTCTTTATAATAACTTACATTTTATTGATCAATTGAATTATCATAATACAGTTTTTTAATTTTTTCTTTTTAGTATTGGTAATACTATATTTTTATGTATATTACTCTAGGGTAAATTAAAAATGATATCCTGAGGACCTTTTAAAAGCTAAATCACTTGTCACCAAATTATGGAAAAAAAAAGAACAAAAAATTAAAATTCGAAGATTGCAACAAACAAATTTGCGCCAAAGAAATTGAATTAGATGTCTCAAGTTATTATTAAAATACTTAAGAAATAATAACATGATTTTCGAAAAAGCCCAACATATTACTTATTTTATTTGGCTTGTAAAAGTACTTGTTTGTATATTACTACTAATAAACTATCTAATCTAATCTATTGTACATAGTCTTTATTCTTAGGTAAGCTTTGTTTTTTAGTATAAATTAATCTGATATAATAATTGGTATTAGGTATTATATAGGTCACTGTTAAATGTCTCAAAACCATTGTACAGGCTAAATACTCATAATAAAAATCTTATAACCTATTAAAAACCTGCAACTCCTTCACAATTTGAACATCCTTGTAGTTTTAACTCTTTCCGCTGAAGCAATACTGTCCCTTTGAAAAAGTCAGCACCATAGAAGTATATATTATGTGATTTAAAGTAAGTGATGTAAAACTGAGTTTTGTCCAATATAACAATAATAAAATTTTGCGAAATGTTAAAAATTTGTGTCTTAAAACATGATTTATTAAGAAATCTATAATATTATATTAATAAAATATTTTATTTCCATAAAAATGCTTTGACAAAAATGCTGCCTTTTGTTAGGACCTTCCTCTAACGAAGTCCGTTAAAAAACACATAAATAGCTCATAAATGGTAATATTACTTATACTTAACCTCTATAATAATTAATAAAAATTTATCAGGTAAATATTTGTTGACGACGTCACTGGTAGAGAGTGCTTGTATCGGTGGCGTCAACAATGCATTCGAGCGGCGTTGCGATGCCATTACCGTTTTCTCGTTTCTTCGTACTTTATTTTCATATTTCACGTATATTGACTTCGATATAGAGTATCTTATCAAATTTAAAATGCTTGATATTTTATTAAAGGGGAGCAGTAGTATTGTTTTAAGTTTTCGGAAAAAACTGAAAACTTTTATGATATTATAAAGTGATTTTTGCCATTTCTCTATAAGCATTTGGCATCATTGTATCAAAGATGTTGCAAGCAAACAAACCTGCCCATAGTTCCACGGCATGCTACTTCTAGCCTTTCAATGTTCTAAGTGTAGTACGGTATAGCTAATTTTAGTAACAATCCCATTATTAATGACATATGTTCTATAGTAGTGTACTGATGTGCTGCATTCCAGAATCCCAGTTAGGAAAATAACAAAATGCCAATACAAAATACAACAAAAAGTGATCAAGAAAATGCCAAGTGCAAGATTTGCAAAAAATAAGTTGAAAGATGAGAATAGAGGCTTTTCTGCAAGATTCCCGTCTGGACATTAGCTCGTAGCTATACAGAAGAATTAAAGAAAATGTTGGCAAAGTTTTAATATAGATGTGCGAATTCTGTAAAAAGTACCTAAACAACACAAAAAAGTGTTTGGAATACTAGAAACTAAAATTGTACACATAAAAAGTAAAGTGCAAGGAAATTAATCCATGGTTTTGGAGGACATTGATTGTCGAACAGAAACTGTATATCAACACGAATAAGAAAACAAAAATATACATATTATTAAAGCCAAAAAAGATTCCAAAACAATGATTTGGGACCTACAGTATACTACTCCTTCTGAGATTTAAAACTACAAGCAGGAAAGAGCTTCTTCTAAATAAGACCTTATAGACAATAATCGGGACCTGATTGAAAAGCCCCACAATTAAAACACCAGTTAATGAGTACACAGATAAGGAAATAGAAGTTATGATTAAAAAAACAAAATACATTTATATCTGAAAATTAAGGTCACATTCATTAAAGCAGTTTAAAATAAAAACACTATGACCATTAAGTTGACATTTACCTATGTTATATTGGCTTTTGCTGGAATATTTAAACTTATTATTTTTGAGCTTAATATAATTTTTTGTCACTACAACTTTGTTATAAATATCTAATAATTTAAAACAATAAAATTTCAAAAACTGGAAGTTAATTATAAGATCTGGATTAGCTTGCAGTTGGAATTATAGGAGTATCTCAGTTAAGTAGCCCTAACTATTTGTAACGCAACTTTGACAACCAGGTCACAAAACAGTTATACCACAAATCAAAACTATTTTATTCTCGACATATCTTTAAACTTGTAATACCCATCTTGCATATCTTACATAATTAATCAACATAATTTAATAATTATACATTAGAAAGCTCTTGTATATTAGCCAACTACCATAGTCTGAACTGCCAAATTCAAAATAAGCAATGAATGAAGAAAGTATGCGTACATTGCTTTTACGTGAAACGGTACATGCTGTGCCTAATAGCCTTTTTTATTGGTCATTTTGCAACAGTTAAATAATAAAATTAAAAGGCATTAAAATTATCTCTATAGGCTGTTGCATCTATGTTGCAAAATAAATAATTGTTGAGAATGCGTTAATAAAAAGAGCTTTGCCATAATCCGTGACTAAAATTTCCTAAACAAAGTCTCCTAACTCACAACATACTCATTCGTTCCTAATAAACTATGTATTATTGCTGTTTGTTTACATTTTCAGAGGGCATTAACATATTGTATAACCACAGTGAAAACGAAAGTTTAAGTCGACCGTTTTCAGGTTGGAAGATAATGATATTACCGAATTATTACATCCGAAACCGAGCAGGAAGGAGGAGAAAGTTAAGATAAAACTTTGTTGACCTATTGGTGGATTACAGCATCACTTCGGTATTGCGTTGTCGGCTATAAATTTTATTTGTTTATATTACGGTGATTTCTTTTAAGAATATATTTAAGAAATACATTGGACAATGAAAATTAGTAAAAACAAATCGTCCAAACCGATCAATGTCAAGTCACGTTCAAGTAAAATTAACAACTTCCAATGTCGAATTGTTAAAGATTCATACTGGCCGGGTTTATCGAGGTCACTGTGATTTCGATCTAAGATTCCGTTAAACGGTTAATCCATGACCCTCTGAATGTATTTTTCTTTGTTGAAGTGGCAACATAATGGATGAACCTCGAAGAATCTGTTAGGTTCAGGGTGCCCCAGAAAAGACGAACAAAACAGGAAGAGAAGAATGTGGTGGGCAGTGAATACAAACAGAATAAGATTGTTATAGGAATTGTTTGCTAGTTTTTTTAATTGATATAGCAGTATTATACTGTATTAATATTAAATATTTAAAATGCAATTACTATTTGGCAACAAAATGAAATCATACATCATAGATTTAGTTACTGGTAGATATGACGAGCATTCGATGCCTGTAATCATGTCACATTACTTCTATAGATAAATTTTAATTAGATCAATACCCAAACAGAATTTATTATCTTGTTGGGCCAGATAACATTGAAACATTAAAATCAATTAAAATTGTTTTTCATAAGGGTATCCTACAGGTATAAATCTTGGGTCTATGGCTATAGGCCATGTATGTAAATGAATTTGTTCCAGTAACATTTGAATATATCATCGTGCTCCCTGATGGCACTACACTGATCTTTGATAGTTGTAATAACAATAAGTTGTCTCTACTGGAAAAATCATAGATTATTTGACTGGTAATATAGCAGAATATTGTAATACCTTTATAGTAATAAGTGAATATATGAATAAAGATAATATGTCTGCTTATTATTCCTACATGCCTTCTACAGTTAGAAAGAGAAAGAAAGAAAGAAAATGTGCTATATTACGTAAGAATAATCTTGTGTACAAGCATCCTACAAGCTAAAAAAACAAAACAAAAATACAATTTCAAAAATTGACAAAACAATAAGCAAAATTAAACACAAGAAGACAAAACATTTTAAACATATACTTGAATTAAAGATAACTAAATAAAACAATCAATTACTAAATAAAGGTAAACTTGTTGACAAAACTAGAGAAAAAAACTTTCCAACATGTCCAAGGTTAAAACCTATCATTAAAAAAGTCATCCAGGTTATAATATGCCTTAGCCAATAAAAGCGTATTTAATTCTCTATTAAATTTCTTAACATCCGATATATGTCTAACACATAGAGGAACATGATTGTAAATTTTTTTACTTATGTATTAATGAGTGTAATTTTGAATTGTATTAATTAAGTGAATTGTATTACTGAGTTTTTGGTAAGGGAAGACGTAGGAATAGGTAGGGGAACATCATTTACACGACGAGTCAAATGGCCAGTGTCAGAGGGTAGTTTGGGAATTTTGTGAATAAGAGCAGCTGTTTCTAAGATAAAGAGTAAAAAAAGAGTTAACATTTTTTCAGAAATAAAGAGGGGTTTGCAATAATCTCTTAACTTAGCAGAACACAGGTATCTAACTGCTTTTTTTTGAATAACAAAGACAATGTTAAGTAGCTCTTTATTGGTTAAACCCCAAAAAGGCAAGCCATACCGAATATGAGATTCAATAAGTGAAAAGTACACTGAACGTGCAACCACCCCTCCCAGCTCTTGTTTTGCCATTCTTACTGCAAAACATCCAGAAGATAATTTCCCAGCTAAATGTAAAATATGATCATCAAACCGAAGGCGACCATCAATGGTAATTCCTAGGAACTTGCAGCACTCTTTATTCTGCAAGAGGAAATTTTCGTCAAACATCAGACCCTGAACATCGCACTTAAACCCCATAATAGACGTCCTTCTTACATTAAACACGAGCCTGTTGGAAGCACACCACCCTGATAAAATCTGAAGGTCTTCAAGGATACAAGTCTTAATATAATCAGAATTTTTATGGCTCCTTAGTATGGTGGTATCATCAGCAAACTGAACCACCTTGCCCTGCAGTTTCAATGAACTCAAGTCATCCACATATAGTAAAAATAACAGTGGTCCCAACACTGAACCCTGGGAACGCCGCATTTCAGGGATCTAGAAGCAGACAAACGCCCTGACACTGTAACCTTCTGAGTACGATTTGATAGATAGGACTCAAGCCACCGCAACGCTACGCCCCTGAAACCAAATTTATCGAGCTTAGATAACAGGATTCCATGATCCACACAGTCAAATGCTTTGGATAGATCACAAAACACTGCCGCCGATGACTCTCCAGAATTCAAGGACACATAGACGCTCTCCAAAAAGCTAAAAACAGCATCATGAGTCCCTTTACCGGCTTGAAATCCAAACTGATTTGCAGACAAAATGCCATTATGATGTAAAAAGGACAAAATTCTGCTATTTGCAAGTTTTTCAACTACCTTAGAGAGGGTAGACAAAATAGAAATGGGACGGAAATTACAAGGCTGATCCAAATCTCCAGCCTTATGAAAAGGGATAACCACTGCCTCTTTTAAACATGAAAGAAAAATGCCAATATGTAAAGAATTGTTTATGGCAGAAATTAAAGCATTTAAGGCTGAATCAGGCAAAAACAGTAACAACCTCGAAGATATCCCATCAGCTCCAGATGATTTATGGTTTTTTAGGTGTTTGATTTCATTTTTTACTTCGGTAAGATCGACAGGATGAAAAAAAAATTAATGCTCGACCGACACTTGTTGAAGATAGTGTAAGGGATCAATGTTACTACGAATGCCCTTGAGCAAGATATTAGGTATATCACAATAATAGTCGTTTAAAATGTCAGGTCTTAACTCCGGTTCAGATACTTTTCTATGGCAATGTCTAAAATCATTAATAATCGACCAACACTCTCTTTGCCTATTTGATGACATATTTAAGCGATCCCTATAATAATTAGATTTTGCTGCTTTAATTGTCTTTCTGTACAGACTACGGTATTTCTGATGCTATACAAGGATATTTTCATTTGTGGTATATTTGCACAATTTAGTCAAAAAACTTATTTGTTAACAAGTTATATATATATTGCTTTTTTCTTCTGAAACGTTTTATGAGAATTAGGGCGGTTTTGTAACATTTATTGGTAATTTTCCGTTATTGGAATTTATAAAATATATTGTTATTATGATAATTTTATTATAATACATTATTATATTATATACAGGGTGGCGCATCGAAACCGAAATAGAGGCATTTAGCGGCAGTTCAGTTTTTTTGGAAAAACGCTCAGACCCGTCGATTTTGCTTTTGACGGGACACAAGTTTGGTGAAAAATCACATTAACACGTGCAGCCGCCTGGGCGGAGATGACACCATCCCTAAAATCCTAAATGGAAAGGGGAGCCGAGTGATATCTTATTTCAAAGGTCTTTCAATTCTCTTAATAATGATGTGAAATTCATGTACTTCAATTCAGTAGCTATGGAGATTTATTACTTTAAAGCTTAAATAAAACTAATACATCATCATTTATGGAGATCAATACATTTGGCAGGAAAAATGTGCTCAAAACTTGTCGCACATTATGCAATATTTGAAGAATAACTAAAAGGCACTCCTTCACAGTTATTTGTCGCAAATCCTTCTCTAGCCTTGTTGGCTGAGTAGCAGATTTTGCTGTTTAAGTGACCCCACAAAAAGAAATCCAAAGGTGATAAATCTGGCGATCTTGGAGGCCATTCAATGGTCTATCTTAATATTATCGAACATATATTGCGTAATGTGGTGGGGCACCATCCTGTTGGAACATCAATCTATTCTGGTTTTTAATTATGACAATTAATGCCAGACGTCATTGAGTCTTCAAGTAATTCCAAATACATTTTACCGGTTACATTTCCAGAAGAAAAAGGGAGCAACTAAATGATCGCCAAAAATACCCGCTCAAACATTTAATTCTTGTGGCTGCTGTGTGTGTACCTCATGATAAATTCTGGGATTAAAATCGGAGCAATATCGGCAGTTATGACGATTTACTCTATTTAATAAAAAAGAACATTCAACGGAAAAGTGTTGAATAAAAAATGTTCATCGTTTATAATTCGTTCACTCCTATCTTCACAAAATTGTAATCGTCGATCAAAATCGTCTTCATTAAGTTCTTGTACAAGGTGAATTTTATACGGATGAAAACTATGGGCTCTTAGAATCCAAAAACCGAAAAATGTTTCGATAATTTCGACCCTTTCTGCCATGGAATATACTATGGTTAGTTTATGTATAAAGTGTTAAAAGGTATTTTAGCAACAAAATTTGGTCGATTCAATCGCAAGCTATGTACTAAATTCCTATTTAAAATATGTAGAAGACATTCCCTTCTTATCTTTCATTAAAAAACAACCTTTTTTCCACAAGAAACTCTCCAATCGCTATTTTTAACAATAAGATGATAACAAACCACGGACGTAGTGAAGAAAAGCACTTATTAAGTAAATGCTTTTACAAAATTTTTTTCTGAAAGTAGTAGAAACTAATCTAATGTACCAAACTTGTGCCCCCCTCGAAAACAAAATCGACAAGTCTGAGCATTTTTCAAAAACTGCCAGTAAATGCCTTTCGTTTTCGATGTGCCACCCTGTATGTACGTTACCATCATTAATTCATGTTGATCATGTTTTGCATGTTTTTTTTTTTAATTTTTTTAACATAATTTATCAAAAGCTCAAATAAATCTCATTGACAAAGCTGTAATTAAAATTAAGTCTAATTAAAGCTAAATCAAAATTAGAAAATGCAGATAGTTTAAAATAGGTAACCACTGCAACAACCCCAAAAGGGAAGACCACATCTCAGTTTACTTTCAATCAGATCAAAATATGTTATTCTCATTGCGCTCTGGTCCAAATCTCCAGAAATAACCCATAAGGAAAAACAACTGAAAGACATTCTTCTTGAAAAGGCAACGCTGTGATTTTCAAAGCTAAGTCTATTGTCCATTATAACACCTACAAAATTTTAAACTGCCTGGATTGTTTAACTTATTTGTATCGAGAACATCTGCAAAATTTCATGGTAAAGTAATAATGTTATTTTTTGTAATATTAAATATGAGTAAATTGCTATCGAACCAAACCTTTACTTTTTGCAAATCATTATTGATATTCTGCAACGCGAGGCAATCGGAATGATGTCACAAGATACTGGTTACTGGTACCATTAGCAGAGAGTTAAATGACGATTGATTTCTACTGAACAGATATCATTGACATATAAAATAAACAACAGTTGTCCCAGGATTGACCCATGTGAAGCACCACAATTAATAGTCATCTTGTATGAATCGGAATCTGCATAAGAAACACTCCAAACTCTGTCAGAAAGTTATGATCTGAACCAATTCAATGACACATCTCTAAAACTATATATTTCAGGCTTCCAAGTAGTATTTCATGACAGGCAGAGTCAAAAGCTTTTGTCAGGTCACAAAACACCGCTCCAGAAACCTAACCTTGATTCAAACCGACCAATTTTCTTTTCCTAAAATCAAATTGGTTTGAGTGTAGTATGTTATGGTTACTCAAAATTTTAAGGACTCCAAGTTTAACTAGCCTTTCTATGATCTTAGAGAGAGTTGAAAGGAAGATATGTGGCTATAGTTTACTAGGCGTCAATTCTCGCCGCAATGAATTCCATTACCCTTGTGCAATGGAAGAACTATCGCTCTTTTTTAGTATATCCAGGGGAGAGCCATTCAAAAAAGAAGCATTTACTACATCAACCAAAGAGTTCAAACTGGAACCATCCAGAATATCCTGATAGACATACCACTCAGAAGCTTTTTTATTAGAAAAAATATGGATTTTAATTCGATAATGTCAGTTGGAACTAAGAAGAATGTCTCCTGAACCTTTACATTAGTGGATCAACCACTGGTACAATTTTAGAAGATAGGCTTGCCCCAATAGATCAAAAGAAATCATTCAGCGCATTTGGTGTATTAATACTTGAGTCTAATATATGAGATTTTCCATGACTTTGTCTAATGTCATTGATAATTGACCATATTTTTTATATACATTCTTTGCACCAGACAACCTTGAAGCATAATATCTTCTTTTTGCTGCCAATTAGTAACTTTTCTATAAATAACCCGGCATAACTTATAATCACATGGTGAAAGAACTCATTCCCATAATAAAATTTTCTATGGTCGTATATTACTAAATATACGACCACGCTTTTTGTTTGACGGACAAGCGGCTTTATGTAAAGGAAATTTTGAATACAGCACCTCGTGTTCAGGTAGATTGAGAACATTACATGAAACAGCCCTTAAAGTTTGAATACATACAGTGAGAGCCAAAAATCCGGAATAAATTCATTCAAAATTCAGGGGCATGTTCAAAAAAAAAAAAACGCTCGGACACGTCGATTTTTATTTTTAACTGCGGGTTTTCTTACTATAATTTTATGTATACAGGGTGGTCCAAAAATAAGTTACGACCATCAACTTCAATTTTTGAAATGGAAATACCTATTTTTTATTCTGTATTCTTAAAGAACAGAAAATTCTAGACATATTTCATGTATAATGTCCTATACCTATCTTCATTTGTTTTTGAGTTATTGACAGTTGAAGATCGGCATGTTTGCACTTTTGACATGTTATAAAATTCAAACGGTTAGATATAGACAAATGCGGTTTGCACTTTTAATCGAAGCTTTTTTAAAACCATCTGTTGACACTAGCTAGTTAGTGTCAACAGGTACTGAGAAATTTACGGTTGAATTTCTGAACATACAAGAGACAAAATTAGATATTAATTCTGCGTCCTTGCTTGCCAATATTATTGTACCACCATGAATTGAATCTGATCTAAAAAATACTGAAATTATACTAAAATTGTGCAATCCCCAAGATGTAACCAATGTTCTGTTAAGCAGATTAAATGTCGAAAATTTGGAACTAAGAAAGGACAGTCTTGGTGAATGAATTCGAACCATGAACACCAAGTGTAGGTAAAGCACTTTCATGAGAATCATTCTCGACTCTGTGTACCTTTTTCCCTTTAATACTTAAAGTATTCTCTAGACCTATATATTTATTGTAAGTTGCAAGAATTGATTTTACTGTAACTTTGTTGTTAGGGTATGATGAACTTAATGTAATGTTGAAAAAAATTACACAGTGAGTAATTGGAACGCCGATAACCATATTCACCTGTTGACCTAATAAAAATATTCTCAATTAATTTAACTGACAAATTCTTACCCCTAACATAATTTTTAATAAATGAAAACTGCAAAATCTTTCATAATTACAATACTTAAAGTTATAATTCAGATATATAATTAAGTGTGTAATTTTTCCTATAGCTAAAATTTTTTTTAATTTTTAGAAACACGGTTTCACTATATTTATCCCTATTTGTTAAACAATAAAAATATTATACGTGTAGTTACTTGTTTTTTTTTTCTACGAATTGTTTTCTTTAGCCTTCGATCTTAACATTGTAATTGTTATTTATTTATTTACTTGTTTTTGTGGTTTGTACTGGTTTGTACTCGGAGTCTAGTGCCATACTATCAGGTGTACCTCAGGACTCTATCATTGGTCCTCTTTTCTTTATTATTTACACGTCTAAACTTATAAGCTCTCTTCATGTCGGAAAGATTTTTTTTTTTTTAATGGTAAACACAAGCACAAGAGGAAAGTCCTATGTCACTTTTGGAGTGGTGCTTGCGCGAAGATATTTGTGGGCATTTATCTTGAATCACTGCAGGTTGTATGCCTCGGGAAATATGTGAGGTGGAAGCCCGTTCCACAAAGAAGATGTTCTCCAGATGAATGAGTCCCGATACAGCGACGTCCTTGGGGTAGGCAGGTGGACTCGATGTTGATAAGCCGCAACTGCTAGACGCTTAGAACATTGAAAGGCTAGAAGTAGCATGCTGTGGAACTATGGACAGGTTTGTTTGCTTGCAACATCTCTGATGCAATGATGCCAAATGCTTATAGATAAATGGCAAAAATCACTTTATAATATCATAAAAATTTTCAGTTGTTTCCGAAGGTTCAAAACAATACTACTGCTCCCCTTTAATAAAATATCAAGCATTTTTTTTTAATTAATTTGATAAAATACTCTATATCGAAGTCAATATTAACTATAAATAAATGAAAATAAAGTACGAAAAAACGAGAAAACGGTAATGGCATCGCAACGCCGCTCGATCGCATTGTTGTTGCCACTGATACAAGCACTCTCTACCAGTGACGTCGTCAACAAATATTTACCTGATAAATTTTTATTAATTATTATAGAGTTTGAGTATAAGTAATATTACCATTTATGAGCTATTTATGTGTTTTTTTAACGGACTTCGTTAGAGGAAGGTCCTAATAAAAGGCACCATTTTTGTCAAAGCATTTTTCTGGAAATTAAATATTTTATTAATATTATAGATTTCTTAATAAATCAAGTTTTAAGACACAAATTATTAACATTTTGCAAAATTTTATTGTTATTATTGTATTGGACAAAACTCAGTTTCACATCACTTACTTTATATCACATAATATATACTTCTATGGTGCTGACTTTTTCAAAGGGACGGTATTGATTCAGCGGAAAGAGTTAAAACTACAAGGATGTTCAAATTGTGAAGGAGTTGCAGGTTTTTTATAGGTTATAAGATTTTTATTATGAGTATTTAGCCTGTACAATGGTTTGGAGACATTTAACAGTGACCTATATAATACCTAATTACCTAATACCAAATATTATATCATATTAATTTATACTAAAAAACAAAGCTTACCTAAGAATAAAGACTATGTACAATAGATTAGATTAGTTTATTAGTAGTAATATACAAACAAGTACTTTTACAAGTCAAATAAAATATGTAGTATGTTGGGCTTTTTCGAAAATCATGTTATTATTTCTTAAGTATTTTAATAATGACTTGAGACATCTAATTCAATTTCTTTGGGACAAATTTGTTTATTGCAATCTTCGAATTTTAATTTTTTGTTCATTATTTTTTTTCCATAATTTGGTAACAAGTGATTTAGCTTTTGAAACGGTGGAATCATCAGTGCTTAGGTCCTCAGGATATCATTTTGATTTTACCCTAGAATAATATACATAAAAATATAGTATTAGCAAAATTAAAAAGAAAAAATTAAAAAAAATGTATTATAATAATCCAATTGATCAATAAAATGTATTATATTATAAAGAATCTTTGTAATATCAGACATTTGATAAATTGCATTTAATTAAACAAATATAACATAATAAAATACTATATCACTTTTAAATAAGATATATAGAATAGGATGATACATGGCATAAAACTAGTAGTCTATTTTGAGTGTATTTTTACCTTTTCCTTGGCAGAGTCAGGGAATGTGTAGCAGTTAAACAAAAAGGGCTTGGATGAGAAATGGTAATTGTTTACCTAGACCCCATGGTTACTGTAGAACTATTAATCTCAGATGCAGTTATTGTTGATGATGAATGATCAGATCTGTAATTATACAAAATTTGGTGTATCAAGAATATTAATCTATTTTAATTATCCATACTTGTCTATATTAGCTTCACTGTTTGTACTATATACCATTTTGGAAGCATAAAAGAAAGTTTTTGCACTCTTCAGGAAAGCTACCCCTGCAGCTTTGAAGGGTAAATCACTTGGTAAATTAACTGAATTATTGGCTGCTGTATTTTTAACCAGTGCATCAGAAATCCTAGTAAAAAAATAGTTTTACATACATACCTAATTTAATAAGTATTAGGTATAAATAAGCTATATGAGTAACACTAATCCTTTTTTTGACAATTTTTTTATACTAGAAAAATATATTTAAAAAAAAATTACCTTTGAGGTAGAGCTGATTTTTTTAATAAAGTCTGGCTACTGATAATATTATCTTCCTTATATAAGAAATCACTTCTAAGGATGTGATCTGAACAAACAAATATGTTCTGTTTAATTGTGTTGATTTCCATTAATGAAATCCATTGTTCCCTTTGGGCATATATTAGGCAATCTATGATAAGTATTTGATATTTATTCAAAAAGCAAAAAAAATTACAGTAATGAATTAATATGTGGTGCTAATTACTATATATATTATTGTAAGTTGCAATGTGATAAAACAAAAAAAATTATCGACCAAATTTTAGGGAAAGACAAAATTAACTTTATACATAGATATCAATATCTAAATAAATTTCAAAATTCTTTAAAGGCAATAAAAAATTAATAATTTCATCTATCTACCTAATGTCTATATTAAAAAAACATAACTATACATAGATAGGTACATGGGTATTAGGTATGCCTTCTTCCTGCCAAAACAACAAAAAAAAACACAAAATCCTGTAATAAAACCAGGGACAAAATTCTAGTTTTATATTTTTTATAGCCTATTGATAGATGAATATGTTCAAAAAAATATTTAGATTTAAAAATATAAATATTTTGGTATTTTACGCACACTTTCACATTCAAGTTTTTATTAGGTTTATCTATAAGATCCCCTATTCTACGTTTATGATGATGGTTACCCCATGATGTGATGTTATGAAAGTATCGGTACTTACTTGTGAAAAGATCGGCTTGAATCACCTTTTTATCATGATGCGGCACAAACGACACAAGTTTTTCCCATCCTAGTAATTTAAAAAAACACTAAAATGTGGCCTTTTTCCTTTTGAAACCGAAAATTAAAGAAAATACACGAATCCCGAAAATAAACAAAAAGCTGTTTGACAGATGACACTACGCGTATGGCTCAGGCGCTTAAGCTTCGGTGTTGTCGCTTCAAATTTTTTAGAAGCAGTTTTAGGGATAATAATGTTAATAATTTTGTTTTTTTTACTTAAGGATATTATATTTATTCTTCAAATAGGTTAATTGTAGTATTTATACTTTTTATTTTAAATTTTCCTATAAAATACAACACAAATAAGTTAAATTAACGTTATAATGGATGTTAAAATATAGCTAAAAATTTCCTCCGTTGGAAATTTGCGTCGACTTGACAACAAAGAATCGGCAAATATGTTTGTAAACAAAACACCCCTCTTGCCCCTGTGCACATGTTGGACTCAAACAAAGTTGTTGTTTACTAATTCTAGCCTTTCAATGTTCTAAGGCTAGACGCGTTCTTCTTGCCGGAACAGCCCTGGGTGGAATCAGGCCTGCCAGCTCAGAGAAGCACTTACCGTGATAATAACGGTAGAATAAACAGAGATCAGCCACCTTTCTCCTGTGCTCCAGACTATCCAGACTCTGTGTCAGTTCTGGTTTGTCGACAAGACGAATAGCTCTCTTCTGCATACAATCTAGCAGCTTTAAACTATGCTTGGGTGCAGAGCTCCAAACATGCGAGCAATATTCGAGGGAAGGGCGTATTTGAGCCTTGTAAAGAGTCAGCAGCTGTTCTTGTGTATACAGTTTTTTTCCTTTTGAAAAGCACTCAGAGTTTTTTGGAAGCTGCCCTGGCGATTTCGGCAACGTGGTCATGCCAGGACATACTGTTGGTGACTTCGACTCCTAAAAGATGTAAAGATGATTTCATTGGCAATGTTTTCCCTGCCATAACCAGCTCCGGGCCACCAAGGTTAGTCTTCATCGTAAATACTGCAGCCTGCGTTTTTTTAGCGTTAAAATTGACCAGATTGTTACCGCCCCACTCCAAGATTGCTCTAATATCGTTGTTGGTTGAAGCTACTTGTTGCTGCCTAAAATTCTGAGAACTTGCGGCTGTCGTTGGTTTGGCGGACTTAAATGTGGAAATAAGTGTGCTATCGTCCGCAAAGCTGTAGATTGGATTGACAGTGGTTCCTAGCAAATCGTTGATATATATCAAGACAAGGGTGGGGGATAGAATGCATCCTTGAGGGATTCCAGCGTTAATGTTAAATTTGTCGGAGAGGTGTCCATCGACGGCTACTTGGATTATTCGTTGTTCAAGAAAACTTTTGATCCAATTCAATAATGAGTTTTGTATGCCGATTGAGGAGAGCTTGGTTAGTAGTCCCTCATGCCACACTCTGTCAAATGCCTTGGAAATGTCAAGAGCGACTGAGCGGGACGCGCCGTGCTTCTCCATGGCCTCCGTCCACAAGTGTGTGACGTAAGCCAGAAGATCGCCGGTGGATCTAAGCTTTCGGAAGCCGTATTGATGATCGCTGATTAGTCCAGATGATTCTAGATATCTTAACAGTTGTTGGTTGACTGCTTTCTCCATAATCTTCGATATTACTGGAACTAGTGCAATCGGACGGTAATTGGAGGGCATCGTCTTCTTACCCTTTTTGGGTACAGCTTGCACTTGAGCAGTTTTCCAGCTTGTTGGAAATGAGCCCTGCTTATACGATGCCGTGAACAGTCTACATAAGGGAGGAGTCAATTCGTCTGCACAACGTTTTAGTACTAGGGCTGAAATTCCATCGGGTCCAGAAGCTTTGTTGGTGTCTACGCTTTTAAGAATTTTATTTATAATTCATTGGGGAAACGAAATTTCTCCCATCGATGAATTCACCCTTGGCAAATATGGCGGTGTTTTGCCTTGCGAGTGCAGAGTAGAATTGGAGGCGAAGAGTTTACCCAGTAAGTTGGCTTTTTCCCTTGCTGTTACCGCGACAGAACCATCATCTGCTGTTAGGGGTGGCAAGGCCGACTTAGCAAATCCTTGACTAACGGCTTTCGATACCGACCAGAAAGTTGTTGTTGTGACTCTCTTTGCATTCATCAATAATTCGCTTGCAGCTATTTCTGGAGGTTAAAAAGTTCCTCCAATTTTCGATGGAAGGATGTTGACGCCATTTGCGATATGCTGCGTTTTTAGTGTTTACTGCCTTTTTGCAATTCAGGTTGAACCATTGCTTGTTGTTTGATCTGCATTTAGTAGAAAAAAGGGATATAAGCTTCCATTCCTGCCAAGATCGTCTCTGTAATTTGGTTTGCACATTCTGAGATGTTATTGGTTCTAAAGCAGACTTCTTTCCAAGGGAATGAGCGATAAAATTCCCGAAGATGGTTCCACTCTGCTGATTTATAGTGCCACACCTTCCGCGGCATCGGAGGATCCTGCGTTTTAACATCCAACTGGCAAGAGACTATTATCAATTTGTGGTCCGATGTTCCTAGGGGGGCCTGTACTGATACAGTGTACGAGTCAGGGTCTGAAGCCAAGACCAGATTTAGGAGACTCGCGAACTCGCCGTCTCGATCGGGGATTCTGGTAGGTTCCTCCACAAGCTGCGTAAGCCCGCATATGGTGGCAAATAGCTCAGGTTCTCGTCCTCCATCGTCGTTCTTGTTGCAGAAGCGCAGCCAGTTGATATTGTGAACGTTAAAATCACCTATGACGATGATTTCTGCGCTTGGGTAGTCAATTTGCAATTGGTTAATGCAATCAGCCAGGTTCAAAAAGAGCCGCCTATAGTGGGTGTCGCTTGGTGGTCTGTAGATACAGCAGATAAATTTCGTGGCTCCACTGGCTATTATTTTGAACCACATAACGTCGAAGTCCGCAGGATCAAGCGTTTCCTCCCGCTGGCAACTCAAATCGCTCTTGGCAAATACTGCCAATCCAAAGTTTAGTCGAAATCGGGTGTGTAGATCGTATCCAGGATAAATGAGGTGAACATTTGTTGTTGAAGGTTTCACCTTTGTTTCTGCCAATGCCAAAATGTGAGGCTTATTTGATTGCAGGTGTTGGTGTACTGCATTAATATTGGTGTTTAGGCCTCTGATGTTGCAGAAATTGATTTTTAGGCTTTTAAATCCGCCTGATGGAACCCCCCGACCAGGCTCCGCCCGGAGATCCGAATGGGAGGCGAGTTTACCTCCGGAAAGTTTTGATCGTGAGGGCGCCATCATGCATTAATTTTACTACTCTATTTCCCCTTTGGAAACCGGACACATCGACATGGCGGCGAAACGTGAGTTCCATGGAACCACTTCACGCCGCCTAAGTTCTATGTGATGGTATTGAACCGGGCGATGCAAGTGGAAAACATCTACCACCAAAAAAATAAGAAAGATAGAAGCTTTTGCTGACGATACCCAGATGTACCACCACTTCTCTTCAAAAGACTTTGTTACTTGTAACGAAACTATTAATCATGAACTAAACAACCTTAAAGATCTCTCTAAAAAATTCGGCCTTCAACTTAATCCATCAAAATCAAAACTTATTCTGTTTGACAAAAGAAATCAAAACGAATATAATTAAAAAATATATATTAAAATTAAAATAGATGACCAAATATTACTATTTTGTAATTCTGCTCGTAATCTGGATGTTATACTTGTCAGCGATAGATTCGATAAGATTACCAGCTTAATTTTTCTGATCATGTTAAGCAACTTCTACAAAGGTCGTATATATCGCTTAAACAACTATATTCCAACAGAAACCTTTTAAGTACGAAGTTAATGGCAATGTTTTGTGAAACTCTTGTACTTTCCCACTTTAACTATGCTGATTTTATTTATGGTCCTTGTCATCGTCAAGCGTAACAATATCGTATTCAAAAGGTGCAGAAGACATATATTCGTCTAATTTTTAATTTAAAAAAATCAGATCACGTCTCACATAAAATGAATGAGTTGAACTGGTTAAAATATGTCAAACCGGAGAACTCAACATTTGGGTGTTTTTATGCATGGTTTAATTACTAATTCAAAATTTATATCTAAATCTCTAAAAATAAATTTAAAACCAATCTAAGCGTCCTTTATATAAAGACCAGAAATAAATTTAAACATATTATTCCTCGACATAATACAAGAACATACAAGAAGTCTTTTACTTATAATATAATTAAAACGTATAATTCCTTGCCAAACAATGATTTACTACTTCATAGTTTAATTAAGTTTAAGTCAGGATTTAGGTTGTATTAATTTAGATAACCTTTGAGCTCCTATTTTTTAACTCACTAGTATGGTGTGCTCCAGAGATAACATGATGGTTGTTTAAGATTAGCATACAAAGGTATTTGTTTGTGTACAGTTTTGTTTTGGTGCAGGTGGTAAGTTAAAGAAGTGTATAAGTATTTTTTTTAGTGGGAACAATTATTTATTAGGGTTAAGTTTGAGTAGCCTTTAGATAGACTTCGCCCTTTTTTTTCTTTTCCTTTTTCACTCGTAATATTTGTCAATCTATTGTTTTTTTTTTATAAAAGACGATTATTAATTACAATTTTCGGATTGCATACAGGTTATGCAGAGATAAAGGAAAAAAGACAACTAATCATGTAGCCTGGCTATTTCTCTCTGGTGTAACTAGGTTTACCAAACTCTATTAATTCCAATAGTTGTTCTTTATTCTGCCTTCTCATTTTCGCCAAATTGGGTCGAAAGAGTTAATGAATCTACAGAAATAAGAATTTCGAAGAACAAGAATTCCACTTATAATCAAAGTATATTTTTAGAAATTATTTGTTGCTACAAATAAATGCAGATCGTTTCAATTCATGGCTTCTTAGAATATTTATGATCAGTAAAGCAACTGAATATTGAAAAACTTACATAGATTAAAAGACAGATATATACCCGCCTAAAGATTTCCGCTTATTCTATTTTTTTCTCGTATTCATTTAAAATGCTACGTGATTTAAGTCAAGAATCTAAACGTTTTCAAGGGTAATTTCTTTTCTGAGCTATAAATATTAATCGTTATAATCGTTGGCTCCTTCGGTTTTTTTTTGTGTCTGTGCATTTTCTATAGAGGATTTTTAACTAAGGTCATATTTCGACTCGGGTTTAAAACGCAACTATGGTTTTAAGACTAGTCTTAGGAACTATAGAGACTAACACAAAAACTCAACACATTAAGCAATAGTGCTTTTTCAAATCGTAAATTATTAGTGGTCACTATTTTTAGTTACGAATTTCGCTTTTTTAAGAGACTTCCTGTAAGTGAATTTGAAAACATAATATATGTTCTTATAAATATATTACATTTATTTTGTCGCATTTCCCAAAGAGAAATCCTGTTTCATATTATTCTCTAGGCCATTGCACGCAAATATCTACTTACAACTTTAACAACCAAAAAAATAATAAAGAAAATTTTGAAATCCAATATAATAGCATATACTTTACCAAAATACAGTCATTTAATACGCAAATTGTTAGGTATAATAAAGTCTCTGATTTGCGTATTTTCACAGTAATTTTCGAAAGCATTGTTACACATATTGTACATACATACAGTGTAATACGATTCGAGACACGCACACACATACTCGCTTATCAGACCATGACTTTCGCAAAGAAATTGCCCGCGATAAAAGTCACAATAACGAAGAAAGCCAATAAATAAAAGAATACATTGTAGTTAAACGCTTTTTTAAGTTGCATAATTGCACAATGCTATACAATATTATCAGATCAAACTTTAGATGCTCGTTTTGATATATTGATCAATTTTGTTTCGTTTTTTTTATCGATTGCGGAATACGATACCTAATATTATACTATAGAGCTATTAGAGATTGAGAAGTCAAAAGTAAAAGTTTCACGCATCAACAATTCCAAAAATGCTCAGTTAAGTATGAATTGGCTGTTAATTACTCATTTACTCAATATATTACAGAACTAGAAATGTCATATAAAGCTTTACAATATATATATGTTATACACCTAATTTACAAACTATATTATTAATAGGTACTTAGAAAACTTCATTTCTGTTTGTACCAAATGCATAAAATACATTTTGGGAATCCTAATGTCTTTAATCCTAAGTTTAGGCCATTTGCCTCTAGCAAACAAAAATACTAACAAATTAAGAAAATAACATAAATAAACTAACAAAAAAAGCACTGAAATTGTAGATAATTTTGTTTAAGAAGTCTGATGAACATTTAACAAAATTATTCTGAATTAGGCCGAAATGCCAACACACCAACATGTCTAGCTAACGCGGCGATTTTCTATGTTTGAAGCAGGAGTAATTTGGTGTTCATAAAGAGCACCGATGAAGATCAGGCGATTAAAATAAAGGATTGTGCTCATGTGAAAACATTCCTGGAAAGTGCTAACAGAGGTTAGAAATACAAATCAGTGTAATGTGCTATAATTTAATGGCTGCAAATATTTTCAGCAAAATAGCAGGTAACACTAAAATTGTAAAAATTGGGAATCTAAATGTAAGATCATTGGTTGCTCATTTTCCTTATGTACGTAACGTCATACTTAATCATGATTTTGATATATTTTGTATAACCGAGACTTGGTTAGGGCCTGATATACCTACTAATCTTTATAATATAAAAAATTATAAAATTTTTCGCAAAGATCGTATGAATAGGACGGGAGGGGTAGCGGTTTACATTCGCAATGAGTTTGTCTCTGATGTTTATAACCTCATAAATATGGATCAGGGTCCTATAGAATACTTGTTAACGTGTCTAAAAGCTAAAAAATGCCATATTCTCATTGCAGCGGTTTATCGCCCTCCCAAAACATCTGTAACAGAATCAATTGCGCAATTCCACTCCATTTTATCAGAGGTTACTCCGGGTTTTGATCATGTTGTGGTAACAAGGATTACTGAAACAACAGCCATTTTACTGGATCCAATACTGGTTAGCGATTCATCTCTCGTTATTAGTCATGGTGTTATAAATACAGACATAATTTCAGATTATAGCCTTACTTATTGTCAACTTGGGGTGGCTGGTGGGTCGGTACAAAGACTTTACACTTTTAGATGTTTTAAACAATTTAACACAGATATTTTTTATACAGATATGCAAAACGTAGATTGGAACAACATATATCAGATTCAGGACATTAATGATAAAATTACCTTTTTAACTGTAAACTTAATCAATATTTTTAATTTTCACGCGCCTGTACGAACTGTAAGACTCAGCAGACCGCCAGCTCGTTGGCTTACAGATACTTTCAAACTTATTTTAAAACAGCGTGATATTGCTTAAATTTAAACGAAACAAAACCGCATATATGAAAACTTTTAAAGATAGCTGGAGTCATGACAGGGTCAAAGCCGGAATTGCCTACAGAGCTACAAGATCCTGACAAAATAAATGACTATTTTTTATCAATATTTAAACAAAATGAAGCTGATCCAGATTTTTTTTGAGTCAAATAGACATGATTCCTCTGCTTTTGACTTTTCGTTACATACTCAGGCAGAGATACGCAGAAGCATTTACGAGTTAAAGTCAAATGCGCCGGGTTCTATTGGATCATTTTACTCATATAATTAATGTATGCCTTGAAGAGGGATGTTTTTCCTCAACTTTGAAGACTGCTGTTATCTTTTCTTTACCTAAAGTAACTTTACCATCTCGAATTACCGATTTAAGACCTGTGAGTCTCTGCCTGTTTTGAGTGAGCTTCTTGAGAAGGTAGTGTCCAGACAAATGTTTTCTTTTGTTGATAGTTCCGGTTTGCTGCCTTCCAGTGAGGTTTTCGTCCCGGTTTTAGTACGACAAACACTTTCATGAATTTAAATGATTCAATAATTTTAGCAATGGATAAAAAGCTGGCTACTATACTAGTCTTACTCGATTATTCAAAAGCGTTCGATTGTGTTGATCATAAACTTCGTGTGCTAAATTAAAGTATTTTGGATTTTCGGATAGAGTGGTTTGCTTTTTTAAACCTTTTATAACTTAGTTTATTCATATCTAAATATTTAAATGATCATCTAAAATGTCGGAGATATTATGAAAAACATTTATTAATACAGTTTTCTATGCATGGGTGTAACATAGTGCCTCAGTCATATTCCAATTTATACAAAAAATGGATGCTGGACTGTTCATATTAACTACTTAAATATTTATTACTGCATTCGTCTGCTATGATATTAAAAATTATTTGGTTTTGTTAATTATTTCAAAATAATTTATTGGAATTAAATTAGGGAATTCCAACAAGGGCTCACTTGGTTAATTTTATACGAGTATACTAATGGCATCACAAGACAGAAGCTAATGGTTTTTAACAGACGATTTTTTTCCTATTTAATATAGTTTTTTTTGGGGGGCGTTTTATATTAAAAAAAAAACGCCGTTTATTCTTGACTCTAGCAATTACCCTCTCTAGCGGCAAACTTCAAGATTATTTCCAGTAATTTCTTTTAACCTTTTGCTGTGTTATGGTACCTCGTCATCCTTAATGAAACACCCGGTAAAGTATAAATCTTGTTATTTTATTTTGTTTGGATACATTTACATTTTTTCAAATATTTATTCTCCTTTACTCAGGTTTTTTTACATTTATGTGTATTTTATTTATATGCCTTATAATTATTGGGATAGCATATCAAGTAGATGATCTGAAAATTAAGTAATATTAGATCATTTTATAATAAAGGCCTATGCTGATTGTAATTTTGCCTAATCGCTAGTAAACCCAGCTCCAGTATATCAACAATTTGAAATTGATCAAACAATGTTGTAACGCCGATAAATATACAGGGTGTCCGGAAGCTAGATGCAATCCTTTAAGGGGATGATAGCCGACTTAATTTTAAACATTTTAGGCTAAATATGTGTAGGTCGAAATTTGTTTATAAATTTTTTATGGCAATTTTTGCATTTTTCTCAAGAAATACCAAAATTTCACACTTAAACGGTAATAGAACGCAAGTTACAATTAGTATCGGAGTTTCAAAGTTTGTTTTGTTTTGTCTAATGTGTATTAATAAAAATACGATCAATTCCAAGCTTCTATGTAAACTTTAAAAAAATAGAGACATTGAAACGCCCTTTATTTTTAGATATCACTCATGCCGATGCCTGGCCAATTCTCAGAATTATGGCCTCTTTTGTGCGGCAGGTCATGTAAACAAAAATTATTAGACTGAGACCTCTCATAAGCCTACTAAGCATTAGAGCCCCGAATGTGGGGTTATTTTAGGTTTTAATGTTAAATAAAACATAATTTTGTTTAAACTATTTACTGTTCATGTTCAAAATGCAATCCATTATTTCTAATACAGGCACGAGCCCTTTTTGTTACTTCGGTGGTGGTTACTCTTATGGTCATATCTTCTTTCATCCTGTCAAATGCTTCATTTATTTTGCGAATCAACTCTTCTCTTGATCTTAATTCGGTGGTGTATACAAGCTCCTTTGCCCGGCCCCATATGAAAAAATCCAACGGAGTTAGGTCAGGCGATCGAGGAGGCCAAGGAAAGGTTCCGCCTCTACCGATCCAACCGTCCGGAAAACAGTCGTCTAAGTAATTCCTGACAGCCAAGGACCAATGCGCTGGACAACCATCTTGCTGAAAGATTATTGGTCTTTCTCGTTCCAATAATCCAGCTTCTTCTAGAAGAACGGGGATATCATTTTGTAAAAAATCTAAATAGTTGGCACCATTTAAATTCTCTGGTAGAAAATGTGGCCCAATAATAGTCCTGCCTATTACTCCGGCCCACACATTGACCGAAAATCTGTTCTGAAATGATTTTTGTTTTTTCCAGTGCGGATTTGCATCTTTGGCAGCCCATTCGTGGAGGTTGTGGAAGTTGATAATACCCTCCCTGGAAAAATTGGACTCGTCTGTCCACAAGATACTTCTTAAGAATAACGGATCCTCGATGTCCATGTTCAATAAAAAGCGGCAGAACTGAATTCGTCTTGCAGGGTCTTCTTCTTGTAAGCCCTGCACCCCCGTACCATGAAAGGGATACTGTCCATCTTTCTTCATGGTCGTCCACACCTTCCATCTAGAAAGGCCAAGGTCTTCAGCTACTTTTCTGACGCTTGCAGTAGGGTCTGCGGTAAAAGCTTCCAGTATTTGCTCCTTAATCTTTACATTATTATGGCCAGGGTTGACTCCACGTGCCGGATTATTCCCAATGCCAACTTAAGTAAGACGGCGAAAGGTGCTTTGAAACATAACAACTCTCAAACAACTTTTAGGCATATTTTTAGATAGGTTTGAACGACGAAAGCATTTTCATAACAATTATTTAAACATAAAACAAAGCATTTTTATTTTAACTTCATATTTATTTTTTACGTTTCATTATCTCTATTTTTTCTAATAAGTTTACACAGAAGCTTGAAATTGATCGTATTTTTATTAATACACATTAGACAAAACAACATAAACTTTGAAACTCCGATACTAATTGTAACTTGCGCTCTATTACCGTTTAAGTGTGAAATTTTGGTATTTCTTGAGAAAAGTGCAAACATTGCCATAAAAAATTTATAAACAAATTTCGACCTACACATATTTAGCTTAAAATGTTTGAAATTAAGTCAGCCATAACCCCTTTAAAGGATTGCATCTAGCTTCCGGACACCCTGTATACTTATTGTTAATTTTTTTAACCTCGAGTAGCATTAAAATTTAAAGAAATATATCGAACCCTGAACTACAACTTTAAACAAAAGCTGCAGCAACCATAACCTTCATAAATATTCCATATGAGAACCACGTTGGTCTCTGTTTCGGGTTCTTTTTTCAAGCATGTCCCGTATACCTTATAAAACTCGTCGTCCTTACTAAGCATAGCAACGCTCATCAATATTTAATTTGATTATAATTTGTAATTCGACTACAGGGTCGTTAATAATAATAATGAGTTTTGCGAACAATCAATATTTGTAACAGAAATTAAAGTTGTATATATTAGGAGAAATTCTTTAAAAATTTTCAGAAAAGTATTTCTTAACTCACTTATATACAGGGTATCCCAAAAGTAGACGTCCAAACGAAAGGAGGCGATAGAGGAGGTCAGAAGCAATAAAAAAAACCCATATACTATTATTCGATTGTTGACGGTTTAAAAGTTATTACCGTTTTTCTGTTTTTTATAAAAATAGTGTCATGAATTCTGTAAAGAATTCATAGAAAGAATATCCTCACGTATTTGCGTGGTATTTGTTATGAATGTTGCCTTAAATAGTGTACTTTTACAATTGCTTCTGTCACTACTTAGAAAATGATAATTTCCCAATGTGTTTAAGTTTTACATACACATTTTTGCGTCTGAATTGATGCTGCTACAAAGCACGTGTTCGACCAAAAATAAACAGCTATCAGAAAAAGTTGCTTTATTTATGCAGATTCTTTTCAGACAAATATTTTGATAAGAAAACCAAACATTCTTTTTCAAATAATTTTTAAGATCAACATCGTTTCCCTGTCGCGAATGTAGTTAGTTTCTTTCTGGTTTTTCAACAAATTAGGCTTTATTTCTTATACTTAGACTGTTTGCTGTTTCTATTTTCGGAGTTTTTCGTTCTCCTTTGCTACTATTACAAGTAAACCTTCACAAATGGCTTATAGTTCCCACGATTATGCAGAAATGCACTATGTTTATGGGCTTTGTGATGGAAATGCTCGAGCTGCTGCCCGAGAATATGAAAGACGCTTTCCCGGTCGAAATCGCTATCCTGACCATAGAGTTTTCATAAATGTGCATCAGAGTTACTTGGAAGGCATCATTCCTGGTCAGCCACGGAGAGTAGGAAGACCTAGAAATGATAACGATGAAGATGATATTCTGGAATTTGCAACAGAGAATCCAACAACAATTGTTCGTCGCATAGCAAGACGTTCGAGACTTCCCAAATCCACAGTTCATCGAGTTTTACAAAGACATCTGTTATATCCTTATCATGTGCAACGTGTTCAAACACTTCTGCCCACTGATTATGAAAAAAGGATTCAGTTTTGTCGGGAAATGCTGCAGCGTAGTAGAGAAGACTCTAATTTTTTTTAAAACATTTTGTGGAGTGACGAAAGCAGTTTTAAAAGAACAGGGACATTTAATATACACAATTTGCATTATTTGGACTATGTTAATCCTAATATAGTGAGAAATAATCGTTTTCAGCATCAGTTTTCAGTCAATCTATGGGCAGGGATCATTGAAGGCAAATTAATTGGACCATTCGAGCTACCAGGAAGACTTAACGGCGAAAATTATTTACATTTCTTGCAACATAACTTGAACGATTTAGTTGAAGACGTATCTGTAGCAACACGGCGAGACATGTGGCTGCAACACGACGGAGCTCCTGCTCACTCTGCCCGAATCGTAAAGCAACATCTTGATACTACTTTTAATAATCGATGGATTGGAAGGGGAGGAACCATCCAATGGCCGCCGCGCTCGCCTGACCTGAACCCCTTAGCCTTTTTTTTATGGGGATATTTCAAAGAACTTGTTTTTATCAATGAAAGCCAGACTGAAGTAAAACTGCGAAGAAAAATAAGACAAGCGGCCAACGTTATTACCAACAATGACAGAGCCTCTCGGCGCATAAAAAGTAATTTCATCCGCCGTTGCCGAATGTGTATTAGGGCAGGTGGTTCGCTTTTTGAACATTTATTGTGATGTTTAATAGCAATAAATTATTATTTTTTTCATTATTTAGAATTAGATTATTTAGTATTAAAATATTTTGATTTTTGTCCAAAAACGATTAATTTAATAAACATGTCAATCAAAAAAGACTCGTATCACTTATCTGAAAGTATTTCGCCATATGAGAATCTTCATTAAATAAGTAACTTTTCCTGATAATTTTTAACTTTTTGTAGTAAATTTGTTTCTGCCAGGTTCACTTAAAAGGCAAATAATTTTTAAATAAAAATTAAACATATTGAGAAATTATTTTTTTCTTACTAGTGAAAGAAACAATTATGCATCCAAATCATATTTATGAAAGGGTGCACTCCTTAGGGTCAAGCACTAAGGTCAAGCACTAGGGTCAAGCACTAAGGTCAAGCTCTAAAGTCAAAGCACTAAATATTAAGTAAATAAATTATGATATTTTTTAATAAATTTTGTGCATGATTTTTACAAAAATGAGAAAAATGGAAATAACTTTTAAACCATCAACAATCGGATAATAGTATATAGGGTTTTTTTGATTGCAAATGATCTCCTCTATCACCTCGTATAGTCTAATACAAAAACCTTTCACATTGACGTCGCTATACTAATAAAAACTCATTAGATACGGAAAAAGACTACAAGGCGACCCACCAATATATCACATTCGTAGTTTGCCCTTCGTTTTAAAGGGTTTTCCTTTCAAAATGCAGATAGTTATCTATTAATTAAATATTATAGTTGTTAGCTACTGAACATGTTACGCTATATCCTAACTGCATGCCTTTCATGCAGTTAGATACTTGGCAACAAAATATAAATTTATCTAAAAAAAAATTAATCTGTGATATGTATCCAATTTAGGGAAAATTATTATTATTATTATGCATCAATTAAGCCACTATTATTGAGATCTGTGTAATCTTGTTCCAGGAAATAATATAACATTCGTAGGTCAGGCCATCATTGTTAGATTGCCAGAGAATATAAGCACTTAAAAAATAATCAGATTTGGGTGTTTTAAAGATTTTAATAATATTCAGGAATTTACTTTTTTTTAAGGAGTTGAAGAATACTCCAAAAAAGTGTTAAAACCAAAATCAGGTCTATATGAGAACTGGAAATGGCCATATCATTCTTACCTGTCATGAATTTACCCCAAGCTGTCTTGGATATAATTTTCAAAAATACTGTCTTTAATTACTGACTTGACTTAATTAATAAATAGGCTACCAATGCATGAATTTCCGTGATTTTTTTATGAATACTGAAGAATATTCCGAAACTTTAATAACAATAATCAAACCAATCTGAACATAGAATTATAACTCAAGTTACACAAAACTGTTAAGTAGGCGTGTACTTGGACATCAAGTTAACACGTCAACGAGGCAGTCAATAAAGGCATTGCCATTTTATAATTCCCCAACAATCTTAAAGGTTTCCTTTAAGGTTCAGAAAGGACGCAGGGATGCATGGTCTAATACAAAGGCTCAATGTCGAAAGGATTTGCAAATATAGTACATAGACGGTTCTAGAATGGCCCACACAGAGTTGTCAGGAGCCGGAACGATACCGACCGAGGGCAAGCTTTCTTGCTTGGGAGACATTCGACGGACTTTTAAATGGAGGTGTTCGGCATTCTCAAAGTGGAAAAAGTCAAAAAATTTTAAGGTCGACTTTCTGTGGATTACGCTCCAAAAAATACTGCCGTACAAAGCATAAAAGTGGTTAACTACATTTAAGTTAAATCCCAGAACATAAAGTTACTATTTCTTTGGAATTTCGCAACACAAGAAGACCGTAAGTGCACTAACCAATCATTTCCTTAGACAGTGGCATTTTCAAGTTGTGTGCTCCAATTCTCTCATACATAGTAAACTTTGTATCGATATTATTAACATAACAAGTGACATGTAGAATTCGATAACCAATCCATTGATGTAAAAAACTCAACTTTGACAAAAATTTCAGTTAACCACTTTTATGCTTTCAATGGCAGAATAGCATTTTGCAATTGGATATTGCAGAAGTTGATCCAAAATTAGAACTATCCATCATTTATACTGTTCACTGATGAATCGAGATATACACGACATGGTATAATTATTATTCAATCTTATCGTTTTCTTTCCAGCAGAAGCACACAGAAATTTTTTGGAAACAAACTTACCCAAATTACTTTAAAATGTTTCACTAATGACGAGGCAGACCTCAATCTGTTGGACTGTTATTTGTGATGTCATTTAGTGCGGGTATACACGATCCGGTTTCAACGTATACGGTAGAAACAGAGCGGTACCGCATTGGTACGACAACACCTATGTTTAAATAGGAGGCGATACACGATGCGTTAGCACCGCTTCGATGGAAGAGAAACGCAGCTTGCTGCGGTAGCAACGAACGACGGGACGGTCCTAGCTAACACACGTACTACACGGTCCGGTTGTAACGCGCGTTTTTAGTAATTTTCACCACCTTTCACGATTTTTTTTTCTACACCACTTTCAAAATATGGATGCATTCAATGTTTACGTTATACTCACTCTCGCAAACATTATTCTGCTTCAAGACCACAAATAATTCTTAGCTTTGAAGACATCGATTCTCGATGAAAGTCTCGAAGCAATTAAATTTTGGATTTTTTCTTAGTGCATATCCGTTTGTAACGCAGTGTGTATCGCGTATATCCCATGCGGTTGAAACCGGATCGTGTATACCCGCAATTGAACAAATTGTTACAATACTCCATATCTATTCACGATATGAATAATCTTCGTGGGCGATTTAAAAATGGATTTAATGAGATTCGCAACATACCATACTTGACAAGTCTCATGTAATCAGTTTTTATAAGAATTTTTAAGTCAGTGGTATCTTGATTTTCTATGTCGGGATTTGAAATATGTATCAAAATAGACAGATGATTAGTAATGTCGTAGTATATAATAAATGTTCAAGAGTATTTTCAACTAAGATTTATTGCTTGCCTAACAGATATACTTTGGGTCCTAATGGCATATTTGCACAATTGTTAAACCTCTTCGCATTTTGTTCAATATGTCATTCAAAAGTTGTCTATTTCCTGACAGATGGAAGTATAGTTTTGAAATCCCTGCTTTTAAAAATTGGAAAAGGAGTGAGGTCAGAAACTACAGGGGTGTCTGCATTCAGTCCTCTATTCCCAAACTCTTTGATAGCTTGGTAAGTGATCAATTGAGGTGGATGTGCCGCAATTTATTCAATATGCAGCAGAATGATTTTTTTCTGGTCGATCGACAGTCACTAATTTGTTGTTATATCAAAATAGGCTAATTAAAGCCTTGGAGGATTTTAAACAGGTTGACTCAATTTATACAGATTTTTCAAAGGCCTTCAATCGAGTTGATCATGAGGTTTTTTTGAGTAGATTGTTTGATTTAGGTTTTGGTGCGGCTACTCTCGATTGGATCGCTAGTTTTATGCTAGTCTGAAGCAATTTTTGTTACCTCAGAGGTACCTCAAGGCGGATATTGTTCTCTTATTTTCTTTAATTTATTTGCGAATACTATCTTTAATTGCTTTTAGAACAGTTTTGCTTTAGCTTTTGCTGATGACTTTAAAATTATGAAAACAATTCACTGTCAAGAGGATCAGACGCTTTTGCAGGAAAAATTGTATAGACTCGCCTACTGGTGTAGGGATAGTAAGCTTAGTCTGAATGTGTTGAAGTGCTGTTTTATTAGCTTTTATAAGGGGGTCAGAAAACAAACTACTTCCTATTTAATTGATGGGAAACAGTTGAAATATGTAACCAAAACAAGAGATAGGGGTCATTTTTCAAGAAAATCTATCTTTCAATGAATATCTGAACGAAATTATAGTTAAATCATCAAAAATGCTTGGATTTCTTCTCAGGCATTGTAAGAATTTTTCATTGGATACTGTAAAGGGTGTCTATGGCTTGCTAGTTCGTTCAAAGCTTGAATATGCCTTCATAGTTTGGTCACCTTCTCAGGCAGTACACCACTTGACTGTGGAAAGAGTTCAGCATAATTTTTTAAGATTTTGCGCATTTTGGATGGGTTTGTTTATTGCTGATCATGATTCATTAATTGAGAGTCATTTACATCTGGTTACATTGGAACATAGGCGGAATATGTTGGGTATGATGTTCATACTTAAGCTAATTAATGGTTACATAGATTGTAGCAGCTTATTGGAGTACATAAACTTTGATTTACCAGCTAGGATTAGAAGGAGTGTCTTTCAATCTTTCCATATTCTGTTTCACCATACTAACTATAGCCAAAATTCTCCCAGGGATCATTACTGTAATCTCATAAATAGTTACAACATTGATTTACTCGGTTTATATATTATATATTTTTGTAATTTGATTTGTTTTTGTTATAGTACAGAGGACTAGTTTTGGGTTTTTGAATTACTACTTATGATGCTTATCTTGGATAACTTTAAATTAGCTTGTAAAATGCTGCTATTATATTATTAACTTGGGGTCATAATAAATAAATAAATATAATAGTTATATATATCAAGAGTGTTTTAAAACTTTCAAAGGCATACTGAGACCACAGCTATTTGATTTCCTATTAAATGTCGAGCCTATTTTGTAAGCCCCTAGTAAGAACATCTATTTTGACAAATCACAATGGTATTAATTAATTTATAAACAAATAAGCATGCACTCCTTTTTTAAAGGTTGAAAATATTCAATCTTGCTACCAATATAATGTTATCTATTGAAGGTAATGGTATGCATACCCCACTTGCTTAAATGCTATATATTTTAGAAACTCTGTATATTTCCGAATTTCCGATCTTTTTAATCTTTTTAATTTTTTTAATCTTGCTCTTACCAGGGCATAGTATAATATTTGTAATAAACGACCTGCAATTTCAAAAATTAAAGCCTACTATTTTTAATGAATCAGAGATGATAATCCTAATATGACTGCTATGTTAGTTTATGCTTAAACTGTTTATTTAGTAAAAAAAACTAATACAAGGTATACAACAAGGTTACTTAATAATTGGCATATAACATTTGAAAAAAATTAATAAATAATTTAATATAGAATACCTATATATACTTTTTGTCACCTATACACCATACAATTACCAAAAACAGATTTATATTATGCAAACAAAAACGAGACACAAATTAGACAATGACCAAGATGAAAAATTTTTTAGAAGTGAATTATTATACTAAATGTACATTTAGTATAATACTTAATTTTATAAACCCTTTTAAAAAACTGCATACTTTCTATAGGTAACATATTTTATTTGTTTAGACCATCAAAAAATAATTTTGAGCACCTTCTTGAAAAACTTGTATATAAAAATTATTTCTCGATCGCATGTTATGGTCATGTATTTCGGCAGAGAATGTGACTTTACTCAATAGATACTGTGGAGCATGACCAATTTTAATCTTATGGCAAATGACAGCATATTGAGTAGAAGAGGCTCTCTGGCTAATAACCATTCTAAAGCATGTCTTTTATTAGGGTCAATCTTGGTTTATCTAGTATTATAGGCATGGCCTTATTGTCCAACTTTTGAAGTCAGGACAACTCATTTTGTTTTAATAAAAATAATACACTAAAACAATAAGTAAAATGAGGCAGGATGAATATGTTGGAAATAGTTTTTTTTTGTGCATAAGTCTAAGTAAGGTGAATATCTAGATAAGTGATAAACATTATATTATTATGAACTCTTTTTAATTACCTCAAGTGCATGAGGTTTAAAATTTAAGTCCTGATCTATCCATATGCCTAAGTATTTGATTTTTGTTACTTGTTCTATTGAATGTTCTCCTATTTTTTATATTTAACTATGAGGTTGTTAAGTGTTTGTAAAAACATTCCTTTGCTATTATCATATATTTAGATATACATAAGATAAGAGCATGCTTACAAAGTTTTTTAAGGTAGTATCTTTAACTCACATTTGGTATCACATTTGTCTGTAAAATTCAAATTGTTGCAGTCAGCTTATTTTAAAATTATGGACTTGTTATTATATACCTGAGATTTTTAAACACTACTGAGAAGGAGGACCAAGCTTAATAAATTCATGCTACCTACCTTTTCTATAGAGAATGCATTAATTATTCAGAAACAAAAAACTCTATATTACTTAAGTCATAGAGAATATTACTATGTTCGCCTCAATGCAGAGTCCACTCGAGCCCCTAAGAACCTCATGGACTCCATGCCTAGCTACATCTCTCGAGAAAAAGATGACTTATTTATTATGCCTTGGTTAAGTACAGGCCATATTGCTCTTGCAGAAGTTTCTGGGACTTCTACTACAATGGAGCGTAAAGTGTATTAACTTTACATTGTTAACTGAACAAATTTACCAAACATTTACAAACTTTACCCAGAAAGATCTTATTCACTTCAATAATTATTGTATTCACCAATTAGTCACTATACAGAACAGGTTTTGTTATTTTACTAATAATTACCAAAAAGAAGTAACAAAATAATAAAATTAAGCAATAAAGAATAGAACCAACCTAATACAGGTGTATCAAAGTAAAATCCACTTAGGTTTCACAATTTAATTTTAAATATTGAATAAACTATGTTTTAATTGATATAATTAAATTTTTTGCTGTGCTTACCTATAGTAGTCGGATAATAATGTCCACATCAACTGTCCCTAGTCAGCTTTTTATTGCCATTTTTCTAGCATTACTTCACAGATTTCACTCTAATCAAAATATCAACAAAGAATGAAACAATAATAAACCCTACCTAACCTCTAAATTCAATATGTAGGTATGAACTTGAACTAATGTCGATCGTTTCCAGCGACTAAGTATAGAACGCAGCACATGTCGTTTGCCAGCAACCTATTTATAAGTAAAATCTACAGGTTGGAGAATTAAAGATTAGGCATTGTCCGAGATAATGGCAACACCACTTTGGTCATCTGATAAATATTTGCTGGTTTTATTTTTTACATGGATTTCTTACATTTAACGCCTCCCTTTCGAAAACGTTGTTAAGTGCCAAAATGCCGTAACAGGAGTCTCTGTGGTTTTTGAGTTGTGAGTGCCATGCTTCATCTGTTGTAAAAGTAATAGTATCGAAATTTAAAAAACACGTGGTCTAGGTGCCTCTAAACGTCGAAACGTTGTAACGCCATGTACAAGTTGCCAGTTAACTGTGAACGCAAGGTGCTCGTATGCAAAGAACGTTTTTAGTAGAATTTACGCTTTTTTGTGTGTGTGTTTAGTTTGGTTTTCAATTGATTATGGATGAATCATAGGATACATTAATTTCCGCACCCATGCGGACCAATAAAATCACGGATCAACGTTTTGTTGTTTATTTACAATTTGTGCGACCAAGAGTAATTATTATTACTTATATTGTATTATATATTATATTGTTGCCTTGTAAATTCAAAACACCACTTTATATTTACATTAATTTACTACACGTTTATTTGGTGAACATGGATATAAACACGTAAGTGCTTTTAAAATTAAGTACCTTTGTAAAATTTTATTTAACAGTATACATTTTTTTTAGGGATAATAAATTAATATGTGAAGATTGTGAAAAGTAATTTTCTTCTACTTGTATTGGCATATGAGGGATATACATAATAAAAAACAGAGTGAAAAAGAGAGCAAACACATTATTTGCCCCCTTTGGCTGGGCCAAGAGAAGTTTACATCCTATGATTCTTTAATAAGACACTTTCATAGTATTCATAATATATGTCGGAATAAACTCACTTTCACTTTCAGACATTATGATTTATTTCTATTAAATAAATTCACAAGAAAGAACAAATTAAATTTAATAAATGAATCCGTAATGAGCAGAACGAATTCACAAGCCCATTCTCCGAACGCCTCGACCGTACCAACTCAAACTAAACTCGTCGTGTTCCTCTCTCAGGTCAAAAAATGCCGGGCTTGTGACTACGTTTGCATAAAAAGGGATTTATGCATTACTCATTCAAAATTCTTAAACTTTTTATAACTAGATGCGTTAAATTAACAAAACAAAGCAAATAATATAATTTTACCGACACGGCTATCCTGACTTACACACGTCCTCGGGTGATCCTAGAATGAAGAGATTCTGTTATAGTACATCAACTTTAGCATCAACAGGTGCATTCGAATAATGAAGTCAAGAAGTATATAGCTCAAAATCAACAATAAAACTATATAGTAGACGTATGAGGAAGTTATCAGGCCCAAATTATAAAAATACACAAGGCTCTTGCTGTATACCACAGCGATTACATGCTCGTTTTAGCTCTAGAGCAACACTATCACCATCGGGTGACCAGGTCCCCGCCACAACTTGTACCGCACATCGCACCATGATCACACATTCAAGTGTGCACTTGCGACTTCAGCACAACGTATGTGGTGCAACCACTAGCCCTGATTTACTTCTGCCATTACTCTACATTTCCACTTACGTCAACTATCCTAGGAGAACCCTTCAACTCATTATTCTCATCCTCAATATCATCACACATATCTAATTCCACGGGAACTTGACTTCCCGGCATACTTCTTAAATTATCATGAGAGTATTTATACGATCTTTTATTAGTTAATGACTTTAAAGTGTATCGATCACCCTCAAGAACTTCTGTTATTTCGAATGGACCTTTAAATTTAGGATCTAATTTTGTTTGATGTCTCTCTTCATTCTTAAATAGCACATGATCTCCTATTTTATAACGAACTACTTTAGCCTTTCCATGATCAAATCTAACTTTATCATAAATTGATACTTTTTTCATGTTTTCCGAAGCACGGTCTCGAGCTCCCTGAATATCTATTATAACTTCATCATCATTATTAACAGATACTAACCCTAGCGGACGTGCCACCCTACCGATTAATAATTCTAATGGACTAGCCTTAGTAACGCGATTGGTCGTGCAATTCAATGCCAGCTGGATCTCGCCAATAGCATCTTGCCATGATCTTTGGCTACTTTCTACTGCGGTTAACATATTTTTCAAAGTACTCATGACACGTTCAACTTGACCATTTGCCCGACACGAACCCGTAGCTATTAAGTGTAAAGCTATATTTTCTGACATACAGAATTCACGAAAATCTTTATTTGCAAAGCACCTTCCTTGATCACAAATTAAACGAGATGGATTGCCAAATAATGAAATAATCGATTTCAATGCTTTAATACAACTATCGGTATCGATATTAAAAGTATGATACAAGGACACAAACTTTGTAAAAGCATCGATCATAACTATAATATACTCCTTGCGGTCGCTTTTTCCACTTAATTTCCCTGTTATATCAACGTGAATGGTATGCCAAGGTATGCTGATTTTTGGAATAGGATGAAGTTCGGCTTGAATTTTACCGGAATGAGATTTTGACAATTTACAAGTAATGCAATTATCAACGAACTTACGAACATATTTTGACATTCCCTCAAACCAGTAATAATCGTAGAGCTTATCCAGTGTTTTATCATACCCCAAATGCATAACAGATTCGTGAACTTGATTTATTATCGACCACCTAAAAGCGCGAGGAACCACAGGTAAGCTCCGAGTTCTACCATTTCTTTGGAATTTTCGATACAGGGTACCTGCTCGTGACTCATATGTTTTAGCGATATCATCTGGAAGTTCATTTTCAAGAAGTTTTTTCATGATAGTAGAGATCTCATCATCACGTCGTTGCTTAGCAAGAAGCCAATCGCTAGAAATTTCTGCAAGGTTTACATGCTTTTCTTCTATTTTATTTGGACAAGGTTTTGATTTAGGAGTTAATAAATTTCGGGAAAAGAAATCCACATGGGCCATTCGCTTGCCTTCTCTATACTGGATATCGAAATCAAAAGATTGCAGAAAGGCCCACCAACGATGAACTCTCGGTGTTAAGTCATCTTGTTTCGTGAAGCTTTCAAAGAATTGCAATCAGTAATAACAACAAATTTCCGTCCTTGTAAGTAGTGGCGAAAATGTTTGACAGAGTTGACAACCGCCAGAGTTTCTAATTCGTACGAATGATATTTTGACTCGCACGGCGAAGTTCTTTTGCTAAAATATTCGATAACCTTGTTTTTATTATGTATCTTTTGAAGTAAAATAGCCCCATACCCTTCAGAGCTAGCATCGGTATGAAGCTCAATAGGATAGTTTGGATTAAAAATCATGAGCACGGGTTCAGTGCTCAATATGGAAATTATTTTCTTCCGAATTTCTTCGTGGTCAGGTTTCCAATCCAGATTTTTATTACCTGAGGTTAACAAGTAGAGAGGTCTCATAACCTGGGAGAACTTGGGAATAAATTGTCGAAAATAAGAACTAAGTCCAATAAATTGTCTTAATTGGGTAACTGTTTGTGGTGGGGGTAATTCAGTTAAAGCCTCAATTTTACGACGGTTAGGACGAATTTCAACAGAAGAAACTTCATAACCGAGATACTCTATTTTAGTTTTAAGGAATGAACATTTAGATATATTGAAGGAAAATCCAGCTTTTGTTAAAGTGTTTAGTACTAACGTTAACCTTTCTAATGCTTCGTCCACCGTAGTTGCTGTAATCGTGATATCATCCATATAGACCACAACAAAAGAATAAGCCAAATCACCCAATGCTTTCATAACACTTCGCTGAAACACAGACGGCGCATTTCTGAGTCCAAACGGCATAGTCAAAAACTCATACTGGCCATCGGGCGTGACAAAAGCAGTACGCTCTATCGAATCAGGGTGTATTGGGATTTGATGAAATCCGCTAGCCATATCTAAACATGAAAAATATTTGGCATCGTTAAGTCGATCAATTTGATCGGTTATTAATGGCAGGGGAAATTTGTTAGGAATAGTATTAGAATTTATTTCTCGAAAGTCAACACATAAACGGTCAGAGCCATTCTTTTTTTTACAAGTAAAATTGGACTAGAAAAAGGGGAACAACTAGGACGAATAATTTTATATTCAAGCAATTCATTAATAATATCCCTCACAACCTGTCTTTCATCCGGACTAAGTCGATAGGGCCGTCGTTGAACGGTTTTATTTGGATCAATTAATCGTATTTCTAATTGGCCAGTAGTGATCCTAGTTGAAGGAAAACCCTTTATAAATGAATCAGAAAATTTTTCTAAAATATGTAACAGGCGTGTTTTTTCATTACCAATAATGTCAGTATTAACATTATTTATATTAAAAGAATCTTTCTGATTAGTCTTATCACAAATATTAATCATCTTGGTTTTAAAAATACTAAAATTATTTAAAGTAATGTTTATTCCAAAACCCTGACTAAGAATTTCACGACCAACCATTATATCGTGCTTTAAATAAATACTCATTCGGAACTACATGAAATATAATCTCTATAGAATAATTATTTATTTTAACTTCAGATAATATCTGCAAGGTACAATTTACCGTACTATTTCCAATGCCTTTTAAAACAACAAGTTTATTTATTCGTTTCCCAGAAAATTTTACAGATATAATTTCTTTTATCAAAGAACACTCGTCACCAGAATCAAAACAAAATGAATATGACTCACCGGATTGAATCAGCACTCCTGATGGAGCCGCAACCTCACACATATCAATTCGCCTTTCGGAATCCTTGTTCTTGAGTCCCGTCGTCGTCGCCGTGTTGCCGTTGTTCTTTAAACATACTGAGGCGAAGTGCCCGTGTTCCCCACATTTAAAACACACCACTGAACGTTTTGGCGGCGGCACTCTTGACGTGGATTGGTCTCCTTTAAAAAATAGCTGCTTCTTTTCCAGTTTCAATCGACAATCAATGGCCTTGTGTCCCATTTTTCCACAAAAATGACATTTGATGCTAGTCATAAATTTCATCTTTTTTTTCTCTGTTATCTCAAGAGAAGATTCAACTTTTCGTTTACTGTATGATATGACCTTTAATTCTTGCTGCAATTCAGCCCTTGTTGTGATTTTTGTGATAAAAGATAAACGATGTAATCTACTGTCAAACTTTGCTAAATGAGCTAAAACAGTTGAAACAGCAATTTCTTCAATGTTTATTTGTTTCCACCTTGACATTATGGATGTCATTAGCCTACTGCCATATGTACTAAGGCATTCGCCGTTTTTTGGAGAATCATTCTGTAAGTTAATTAACATACCAGCTGTTGTTTCAACACCACGAAAAGGTTCAATAAGCAAGTCGTTAAATTGGTTCCATGTTATTCCAGGGAAGCACACTTGCGACAGCCACTGGGAGACACTTCCTTCTAAAGCTTTGCTTAGTGCAATTATAAGAGCACTACCTTCTAATGGATTATCTGCCAGACAAAGCTCAACTGTAGAACACCAGGAAATGGGATCAGTGTCGTCATCCAGATTAAACTTAGGGAGGAAAAGAGGTGTCACATTTTTATTGCTTGGTCCTGGTGTTTGAACGGCTTTAATTAACTCAAGTAAATTACGATTTTGCACCTCCAAAATTTTAGTCCATTGTCCTTCGTCTTGTGGGTGTAAATTAGATCCCACTTCTGATGTCGGAATAAACTCACTTTCACTTTCAGACATTATGATTTATTTCTATTAAATAAATTCACAAAAAAGAACAAATTAAATTTAATAAATGAATCCGTAATGAGCAGAACGAATTCACAAGCCCATTCTCCGAACGCCTCGACCGTACCAACTCAAACTAAACTCGTCGTGTTCCTCTCTCAGGTCAAAAAATGCCGGGCTTGTGACTACGTTTGCATAAAAAGGGATTTATGCATTACTCATTCAAAATTCTTCAACTTTTTATAACTAGATGCGTTAAATTAACAAAACAAAGCAAATAATATAATTTTACCGACATATACATATTAAAGAATCTGCTTTAAATTTTAGGAATTTGGCAGAGTTTGAAGGTCTCCAGAAAACAGAGAGGTAGATTATGCTGTTCACCCAAGAAAGAAATCTGCTAATGGAAAAGAATGTATTTGCTATAATTGAATACCCCAGAATGATAAGTCGGTCTAAACCACTTTTTAGGAAAATCTGGTTTTTGCGCGATTCCAACCATGTAGACCTAATACACGTATTAGAGTGAGAACTGAACGTATTAGCTTAATAGTTTAGCCAGTAGATAGCGCAAATATATATCCATTTCTGTCATTGAGAATGAAAAGTCGGTATATCCGGTTTTTACCCAGTTTTCATTCTAAGTGAAGTCGTTAAAGTGTTTGGTTACTGCGTTGTTGTTTTTTACCGGCTGACTATTTGCTAGCATTTTCATGATGTCTAGTGACAGTGATATCGAAGTAATGAGCGATGATTTAGACCCAGATTATAGTGCTAACAGTGATAATGAAGTTAAGGAGAATAAAACCAGAAAAAGAAAAATAAATAAACATCTCTGGAAAAGTGTTCAAAGGAAATCTAACCTCAATAAAGGACTAGCACACAAATCCGGAATAAATATGCCTGCAAGGCGAGGTTATGAATGCGACTGCAAAAATAGATGTACAAGTAAAATCTCAGTTGAAGAAAAAGCAAACATTCTTGATAAATTTAACAACTTGGCTGATAAACATGTGCAAGATTCCTATCTTTTTGGATTAATAACAGTGAGGTCTGTTGCAAGGTAAGAAAATATAAGTAACAAAAGATGCAATAATTAGGTAATTTTTTAAATATTTTTTTTATTCAGAAGGCGACCAGACTTTATGAAAAAGCGACTTCTTGGAAAGGGCCATCCGATTGAAAATATTTTAACTGATAATGAATTAATTCAAAAATCAAAACGAAACTCATCCTTTGATTATAAGGTTAGTTATGTGAATACCTATTTACTGATAGTACGTATGTAACAATATTTTGTATTTTAGATTATATTAGCAGCCGGACGTGAAATATTGGTTTGCAAAAAAGCTTTAGCGGGGCTTCATGGCATAAAATTTGGTAGGATTGATCGAATTGGGCAAGCTAAAAAAAAGCAATTCGGCTCCTCCGACAGACAAAAGGGGTTTATCAGAAGGATCCAGGGTACTTAAAAAACCAGAAGCTCTAATCCAACAAATTGAATCACATATAAAGTCATTTCCTATTCGCATCTCGCACTACACCAGAAATAGCAGTCAAAGAAAGTTTCTTTCGCCCGACTTAAGTGTTATGAAAATTCATGAGCTGTACGTGGAAAAGTACGAAAGTGAGAAATATCGACAGTGGGAAGCTGATAACAAAACAAAATTTCAAATCAACTATGATTTTTATGTACACATATTTAACACTAAATTTAATCTTTCATTTGGAAAACCTAAAACGGACGTCTGCAATGCATGTGACAGATTCAAGAATCAAATAGATGCGACGAAAAATCCAGAAGGAAAAGCTCGATTCAATCAAGAGCACTCTGTACATCAAGCCAAGGAGCAGAAATTTTACGACAACCTTAAGCGGTTCAGTGAACAAGCTAAAACGGACGAAAAAATGGATATTATTAGCTTTGACTATCAACAAAATTTACCAGTACCCGTACTTCCAATAGGTGATATTTTTTATAAAAGGCAGCTTTGGGTTTATAACCAGTGTTTTTACTCGGCACAAACGGGCCATTCTTATATGTACATGTACAATGAAGTCGAAGGAAAAAAAGGTGCAAATGAGACAACATCTTTCTTAAAACATTATGTGGACAATGTTGATCCTTCAGTGGAGACCTTGTACTTATTCACAGATAACTGTGTTGGGCAAAATAAAAACATGGTTGTTGTCCAGATGTTATGTTCGTTGGTCGCCACTGGAAGATTTAAAATGATCTACATTCGATTTCCTGAAAGAGGTCATTCGTTTCTACCATGCGATCGCAAATTTGCTCTTATTGAAAAGGAAAAACGCATATACCTTTACTTGCCGGAAGAATGGTAATCAAAAGTGGCAAGAACCTCAAAAACTTTTACTGTTATCAATGTACTGCCACGGATGATAGGAGACTTTCGTTCATATTTCCAATCTTTCTTTAAAAAAAAACATAAAAAACTTTACCGTCTCAAAATACAAAAGTATTAAGTATGAGGATAAAAAAATCACCGTTTCTGTATGCCACAATATTGAAAGTCTAAACCAAACTTTTATTGCATTTAAATCTAAAGCAGACTCTTCAAGTTAATCCAAAAAAAACTTCAAAACTTAAAGGAATTTCAAGATTTCATTCCTGCAATATATCATGGATTTTATGACTCTTTGGATACAACAGAGCAACAGCAGAAGGAAAGTGAAACCGACTTATCTGAGAGTAGTGATGAATAAAAAAATGTTATTGTCAATTTAATTTGATGTTTTGTAAATACAGAATGACAACTAGGTATATCTGTCTTTAATTTATTATTTTTTCTAATATTAATAGTATTGAACAAAAAAACTAGATTGAAAAACGTTTCAAAACACTGTCATAGGCATTTAAATAATAATTTGCAGGTAAAAGTACAACTAGTTTTAATACACTTGTTATTTTCATCTCCTGTAAAATTACTTTTTTGGTTTTAACCGAATTATCATTCTGGGGCACTCAATTGTAATACAAGTGATTCAAAAGGTGCCTAGTTAGTTTTATAATTATTTAAGTTGGTAATTTTTTAATAATTAATCATGTTTTAGGATGTGTCAGTACATGTTTGCAACGGAATTTAAAGTCTACAGGAAGCATTCGCATTCAAGGACTTTGTCTATCAAAAATAATAGTTAAAATTTTGATGTAGATATTTATTTGCTTGATTATTATTAAAATAAAAGATTTAAATTATATTTTCTCAGGAGTGGTTAGAGTAAGATTTTTTGACCCACATAGGACCCACTGATGAATTAAGAAGCAAAGGGCTAACAAAATTGTAATTATCTATAGCATAATTTCATAATTATGGGTGAACATGATTTAGAAAAGTTTATGGGTGATTTTAGAAGTAGTGTTGGCTATATTTTGTATTCATGTAATTCATTGGCTTATGGTGAAGGATACTTATAAAATATATTTTTTTAAATTTTAATTTTGCCTTTGGTAATATTAAATAATATTGTAACGAAATTCGGGAACACACTTTTATTGTCAACGTTAAAAAAACACTAACCTAACTCGCCTTGACTGTCGTTTAATTGTTTCCAAGGTAAAAACTGACTAAACAATTAACACTGAATGAAATGTCACGAAGCGCGTCCTTTTTAAAACCCGATGGAACAGTTTCGAATTATTTAGAATTATCTTCAAAGCAGTTACAGTCAAAGCAAGCAAGTATACAAATTCTAGAAAATTAAAACTACAGGGATTTACAACAATATAACCTAAATTGGTGCCAAAATGGGGCTCTCGAACAAGATGAACTACTTAAAAACTAAACAATATGGATAAAAATAATAAACCAAACGTAAGTAGAACCCTACATAAACCCTAAGAATCAACTTTAACTACAAAATACTAATGAAATAGTACAAAAACTAGGAGAATAATTAACGTATTTACATTTTCATAATAATATATTAGTGTTTCTTTCATATTTATTGGTATTTGTTTGCAACTTTTACAAGTAGAACCTTTTGAGCAGCTATGTTATATATTAGTAGATTGTTTAATATATAAGGTTGATGTAATAAATTTTGAATATTCTGCATTAGTGTTATGAATATACCTACTTTATTTAAATATAATCTGGTTGTTTTATTCATATGTAATAATCTCAGATCCTGATATATGTTAGCCTTTTTTCATTGTTGAAAGAGAATACAAGAAATGTTTTCCATTATTATGGCTCTTTTTCATAGTATGCAATTACATCTGATGTATGGATCACATGAGACAAAAAAGTGTAATAGGTATATCATAAAAAAATAATACCTTTCTAAACTTTCTTATTTTAAAATGAAAATGTTAAATAATATAACGGATTACTGGATAAAATAATAACAATTGTTCTTTTTAGACTATTTAATAAAATTATTAATTTTTTATACCAAATTTTAATTGAGCGGAGTTTAGAGCCTGAAAATTAATTGAAAACTATCCATTAAGTGCCTGAAATGAGATGAGAAAAGTATTTTCCGTCATTTGCTGAAAATAAACAAGTTCTTTACGTAAGTAAAGTGTTCCGTATGTTTATTTTTTTTGAATACCATAAATTCCTCTTATAACCAGATTTGAAATACGCGCCTTAATTATGTGAGCCAATCACAGACGAAGCGACGTGATTGACCCGCATGGGTGCGGAAATTAATGTAGAATTATGTTCTATCCTATGAACCATGTGTTAGTGGCACTCAAGGGATCATGCAAAAAAAAGAAGAAGAGGCTAAGAAGCTCTGAAAAGTGGGTCAAAAATATAAACAAGGTAAAAAGAATTAGTGGAAATCAATACATTTCGTCAAAGAGCTATATTTGTGTTCTGTGTCAAAGAGGCGCACAGTTATTCTAAGAAGCTTACCATCCGAGGTGAGATGTCTTTAATTATTAGATTTAATATTTCATTGAAGCAATTAATTTGTTACAGATTAAGTGATGATTAGATGGCACAAAACACCTTAAATATTTATACACTTAAGCCTATAGTCAATATGAACCAATAAAATAGCATGTGAATAAATTGACAAAAGCGCTCGGTCTATACGAACATAGATCAAATAATAGACAGTTTTCGAAGATGCATATGTTTTGACGCTTAACATAGACATAAACAGTATCTTAGCCGCTGTTTGACAGCTTCCCAAAAATTGTTTTCGAAATAGATGACACGTTTACCGCTAACCTAACGATAGCAAAAAGCTTTATTTCCAAGAAATTCGTTTTTATTGTTTTCTTTGATTATTACTCCTTAAATTTGCTAAACACATTTTTATTTGATATTAAAAAAACTATAGATATTTTATTATTGTTTGGCCTACAATATTATATCTAATTTAATTAGGTAGCGTTATTTAAAAATTGAAAAGTACCTAAAGTTACAATCATGATTCATTTGGCAGCTCTAGAATCAGACAAAAATTATTGTGTATGATGTTCTATTTTGCTAGATCAACATAAAGATTATTTGCTAGGATGTCCATTAAAAGTATTTCATCGTCTTCATTATTAAATCTGACCCTACTGGGTTGGTCGTGGTCATTGTTATGCAAAATTAAAAAAAAAACACAAATTTCTTTTTACCGTTTCAGATAAAAGGAGACTAAAATAAACTTGTATTCTTAATTATTATTATTTGACAATAATGTAAACAACATGAATGCCCATGCGATTCGTTATGTTTATGACTATGCCTATCCATCGTAAGATAGCGGAGGGTGCCGGTAGGGATATACGATCAATGACAGTTCAAATATCATACATATCAATTAGTGTTACCGACACATGGTTTCGAAAACTGTCTAATATTTCTCATAGTTAACATAAGATCACCTGCTAAAATATAGGGTGCTGTTATATAGGGGTTAATATAGGGTAGTGTGGACGATATAGGAAATATAAATACTTATCGGTCGGAACTTTCGCATCAGGTTTAGAGCTAAGAAAACTAGTAAACGTGCTAGAAAAGGATCTGCTATCATGAAATATGCATTGGGGATGCGGAAAACTTTACGAGAGAGCGAGCCTAATTCGGTGAATAAAAGTGAGAGTGATTATGTCAAGTCAACTGGATTGTTCTTCTTTAAAATTGTTGGAGAAGTATGTTTCAAAAATTTGATGAATTGGGATAATTCGAATACGAAAAAACAGCAAGCCTATCTTCAAAGATTCGTCCATCCGCAGCTAATAAAATATCGCCGTTTTGGTGATTGCGACCATCCTGGAGAAAGCAGACGGCAACATTCTTTCCAATAAAACTCAAACTCAAAAAATGCTATATTGTTAATATAAACATACAATACAGCCACGTATAAGTTCACAGTGAGAAATGGGTAGCCTCAGCAGGTAATTTTGTCGAGTGTTGTACTGATTGCCTAATTATAGTTCATGGGTATATGCGCGACACGTTTGGGATTACTTCTTGCCATGTACAAATTTTAAGAAAAAAAGTGGAGGTTCGAGAGCTGCTCGAAACATAAAGCAATGGAGAGCTAAAATTATCGAACATATTTCTTCCTTCCCTTCGAAAATAAGCCATTACATAGGCCAAAAATATATAATCCCGTTAAATCTCTCTGGACCCCAATGGTTCAAAAATGTATAGGGCATTTTTAAAAAAGTATTGCTAAGGCTCCCTCAACGACCTGTTTTAAGGCAATGCTATAACCAAATTTTTTTGACCAACTTTAATCTTAGCTTCAGAATGCCTTGTATTAACACCTGTTCAACTTGTGAAGCAGGTATAGATTTGGACACACATCATAGCAAGCAAGAGGCTTCAGGAAAGGCAATGCAAGCAGATTAAATCAAACATTGATTTTGTTCTAAATCCCGACTGTAAGAAGGACTAATATTAAATCTATGAACATAGTTGATTATCTGAGATTCCATAGCTTTTTCCAAAATTGTTGAGAAAGTTGGCAAGATTAATATTGAACTATTAATATTGATTAATATCTTAGTTAACTTAATTCAGTACGAGTTCTTGTAAATTATGAGTTCTCAATACAATTATTTATAATGTATGTTATATATGGTATTATAAAAGGACAGCAAAGAGAAAGGTGTAATATTTAATTTCTGCACCAAAATCTTTGGATTTTAGATAAGGAATAATTTCTTATATTAATTCTTCATCAACAGGAGTAAACTGTAAAGTCATATTATGTAATAAATTATTATTATAAAAATTCAGCAAATAAGGCTTAGGATTTCTATTATTTTGTTTTATATCAGTAGAACAGTAGGTACTATTTGTTTAATTGGTCAACAAATGTTTTAGGTGATCTAAAATTTAGTTATCTTAATTTTTTAAGCTCAGCCCATTTTACCTTTAAACTACAATTCTGCAACTTGTGGTTAAGATTGCCTTTTTTCAGCTCTTATAGATCTTATAAGATTTCTTATAATTTTATAGAGATCTTATATCTTTATAGATTTTTATATTAATCCCAATGGACAGGATACTTAGTGCGCTTAAAGCGATTAAGTAATGGTTTACGAAGATTTTTCATAAACCTGATGTTACGACATTTTTATACAATTTTTTATTCTATTAACTATGAAAAATCTACTTTTGAATCAACGTTGTTAATAAGATAAATGAAATTCCCAGATGCACTTTCGATGTCGGGTTAAAACTGAACATTATTAATACAGTCTAGGGATTTAAACAAATATGAAGTTTAGGATGTTTCGGCATTAACTAGGTTCAGATGGACATAAAAAAATAAGTGATATTAAATATTAACATTTGAAGTACCAACATCCTGTATAATGTTAGGACTGCAGCAGATCAAATCGGTAATTGTAGAAGTTAAAAGAGATATTCTCTTTGGCACATTCATGTTAAAATCACCAAAACAAAAAATCCGGTCGCAACCGGCATAAAAATCAATTTAAACATCCTCAATATAATTTAAAAATTCTTGACAGTTGGTTCTAGGAGGTCTGTAAATATTTCCAACAATAATTGATTCACCCATTATTTCCACGTTTACCCATATATGTCCAATTATTATGGCCCCGCAATTTTTAATATAGAAAACTGAATGTTAGATTTTATATAAATTCCAACCCCATCCCCTCGTCTACTATCAATGCGATCTTGTCTTCTCTAACCAGATGGTATCCACTTACAGAAGTACTGTCGTGAGTTACATTTAGATTAAGCCAGCTCTCTGTTATACCAAGTTGTCCAATGCATTCGCCATTTTTGATTATTACTTTTTTGCTTAATTACCTCCTGCTGAAGACTCGATATGTACTTCGCCTGCTCCTTAAATTTATTAGCGTACTTTTTGGTCATAATTAGATACCTTTTCCGCAATATTTTGTAGACATCAATCGGTAAAGATTCCCTTCGATTTATCATTTTCTGATAAAACTATATCGATTTTTAGAGTACTGAGTATTAACATTAATAAACACAGGTCACACAGAAGATCCAAGAATCAATAAGAAGTAACGGGTTCTCCAGGAAACAAACAACTTGTTAGCACCTACTAGCATAAAATATATACCTTTTGAGATAAAATAAATTTAACTTTGTTAATAAGCTTTAGAAATTAGTCAAAATTTATCGCAGCTGTTAAAACGATTCGGTTAGTATATTTGATGATTGCATTAGTTGGTGCTATTTACTTTTTTAATGAACATTGTAGTACCTCTGCCTATTTTATCTGGTCTATCTTAACCTTGGATTTTAACTTGGAGTTTTTTAAAAGGTGTCTTGAAATAGAGCAATATCTATATTTTGGTTATTTATGAACTCTGCAAAATCTGCAATCCTTTGCTTCCTTTGGGTCATTTAACGAAGCAACAATATAAGCGCTGTGATATTATCCACTTTTTCTGAAATATTTGCTGCCATGATACCGAGCTATTGTATATTGTAAGTATGCGATTCTGGTTTGGGTTAAAGGAGTCTAAAGAGCTATCCTTCCTGTAGTAACCTATGAACAGTTTATTTCTTCTGGGCGGAAACCCATAGACTCAAGCCCCTTCTTAATATCATTTAAATTGGAATTTGTATCTAGACCTCTTATAATGAGGTTTACTTTATTCTGTTTCTCAAGGAAATTAGTAAATTTGAGTTAGTAAACGAATTTTCTATGGTCCTCTATTTTTTCTGGGAACAGCGCGAGCTCTATCCTATCTTTGTTGATTTCTTTTATTTTATGAAGTTTTTCTTTTAAAATGACATTTTCTGATTCTAGTGAATTTATTGTCTGATAGTATTCAGCTGTTGATTAATTGCGCTGGGTTTAAATAAAAAAAATAAAATAAAAAAAGTTAGTTAACTCACGATGAAAAAAAGGTAATTTAATGGACTGTAAACACTTAATGAAATTAACCAAAAAACTTGGAAAACGCTGTTGTGAGACCTTACGTTCTATTATCGGTGGCCGAGATTTGCGAATTATCTACACTTTCACGCTAGCGATTTTTCGGTGTTGAGTCGCGACTCTAAACTGTTTGACGATTAGAGCTCGAATGTGTCGCGCACTGTTTAAGGCCTCAAAACGAGGTGTTGAAATTCAACAAAAAAAATAAAATATTTAAACAAATGAAATACTTCCTTAACAAGGTGAGTCAACCAAAGGCATTAAATTTAACTAAAGAAAAATACCGAGTGATAAAAGAACAAGAATTAATATGAACTAAATAAACTAAATGAAAATTAAATGAAAACTTAACATACCGCCCACCAAAATGCATTGCATTTTTCAGTCCTCCGAAAGTGGCAAAGGACAGAGCTTCACCACAGGTCGCTTTAAAGTCCCATTACTAGTGCGAACAGTAACAACTCTCACTATTCCATCTAAACCTGGATGTACCTCAGTTATGCGGCCCATTGACCAATGCAGAGGAGGGGCCAAATCATTGCGAATTAAAACTAAAGTTCCTGGTGAAAGATTACCACTGGATTTATGCCACTTAGCACGTTGGTGCAACGTATGCAAGTACTCACCAGACCAACGACGCCAAAAATCTTGGTGCATTTTTTGAAGCATTTGCCAACGATCCAATTGACGAACGGGAAGTGAGTTGACATCCAATTCAGGAGGAACACTCAGAGGTTCCAGGGTCAGGAAATGACCCGGGGTTAGAGCAGTCATATCATTGGGATCATTACTAAAGGGTGTAAGAGGTCGCGAGTTAAGAAAGGCTTCAATCTGAACCAATACAGTATTTAGCTCCTCATAGGTCAAACACTGCATACCAATGACTCTGTATAAATGAGTTTTTACAGATTTCACTCCGGCCTCCCACAATCCTCCAAAGTGGGGCGCAGAGGGGGGGTTAAAATGCCATGTTATACCTTCAGATGCGGCGGATTTTAACATAAAATTATTTAACTGCTTGGATGCACCAATAAAGTTGCTACCACAATCGCTGTACAAATGTTGGCAGCGACCTCGGCGAGCTACAAATCGTCTCAAAGCAGCTAAGAAAGCTTCCGTAGATAGACTGGATACCAATTCTAAATGCAAAGCTTTAGTCGCAAAGCAAACAAACAAACATAAATAGGCCTTACTGGTACGATAGCCGCGGTAACGAGACATCATGACATTGAATGGACCAGCATAATCAACGCCGGTATGAAGAAAAGGTTTTACCTGTGATACGCGGGATGCAGGCAAATCACCCATAGGAGGTTGAATTGACTGAGGCCTACATCTAAAGCATCTAACACATTTACCAAGAATACGACGAATAACGGCTTTAGATGACAATATCCAAAATTGCTGTGTAATAAGAAACTGAACACTCTGCACACCAGCATGAAAATACTTTAAATGAAAAAAAGTAACTACAAGCCTTGTAAACTCGTGATTACTGGGTAGGAGAGCGGGATAGTTATTGTTAAAACTTAAAGAATGTTTTAATCTACTACCGACACGTAGTATCCCAGCACTATCTAGGAAAACATTCAATTTTCTAAACGCTTTCGAAGGTATTTTATTTCTTTGAATTAACATTATATCCGAGGAAAAGGTTTGCGACTGAACATGTCTAACCAAAAGCATTAATGCATTGTGGAGTTCTACCAAAGTAAGGTTACCCTCATATTTTTTGCGGGGCAATGAAATATTATGCTTATAGCGAAGAATATAGGCCATAATGCGTTTCAGTTTGTCGAGCGACGAGAACCTTGAAATAAGATTATCCAGAAAACCCTTAGAAGAAAAAATTGAGAGACATGTTTTCTTTTCTTCAGGTAAATCATGTGAAGTTGAAGGAGTGTTTATGAAGGGGATCCAGTTGCGAGTTGAGCTAATTAAAAAACTAGGACCCGCCCACCAAAGCGAACTATTACATAACTCCATAGGGAGCAAACCTCTAGAACCGAGGTCGGCTGGATTATTCTCAGATGAAACATGATGCCAACAAGATAAAGGTAATCTTTCTTGGATAAAAGAAACGCGGTTGCTAACAAAAGTACTCCACCGATGCGGAGAAGCTTTAATCCAAGAAAGTGCTATTGTAGAATCACTCCAGGCGTATATTTTATTGATAACAAAAGATGTTTTATAAATATCGTAAACATGTGATAGCAAACGAGACAATAGCACGGCCGCACAAAGTTCTAGACGTGGTATAGAAAGTGTCTTTAGTGGTGCAACTTTTGATTTTGCACAACTAAAACGAGTGGTTGCCTGACCGTTAGGTAGTAAACTACAAAAATAAATAACGGCACAGTAACCCTTTTCGGAGCTATCACAGAAACCATGTAGTTCCAAAGTTTCAACAGGAGAATAGGGAAATAGTAGGCGAGGAATTTTGAGGCTAGAAAGGGTTAAAATATCGCTAACATATTGTTTCCAAAGATTAAGAATATCATTTGGAGGCGTTGCATCCCAATCCAACTTTAAATTCCACAAACGCTGAATTAAAAACTTGACGAGAAACGTTAAAGGTGAAAGAAAGCCCAGTGGATCAAAAATTTTTGCCAAATTAGATAACAATAGGCGTTTAGTACAACCCCTATCCACAGAGTTAACGAAAAATTGAAACACGTCAGAGGAATGGTTCCAATAAAGACCTAAAACTTTTAGCGGACTTTCTGAATCAAAATTCAGAGAAATGTCCTCATTATACAAATAAGAAGGGGGTAAATCAGCTAGCAAGCGAGGATCATTGCTACACCACTTTCGAAGTTCGAACCCTCCTTTCTGCAGCATCAGTACTAAGTCTTTTTGAAGTTTTCTAGAATCTTCAATTGTTGATGAACCTCCAGTTAGATCATCAACATAGCATGAATTTAAAATAATTTGCGAGGCCTCAGGAAAATTATCCTTTTCCTCTTCAGCCAGAACAAACAATGACTTGATAGCCAAATAAGGCGCGCATGTTAGTCCATACGTTACCGTGAGAAGGCGGTAATCAGCTATAGGTTGATCTTTAGAAAAGCGCCAAACAATTCTCTGATAATCAGTGTGGGCAGGGTTAACAATAATTTGCCGAAACATTTGACGAATATCCGCTAGGAAAACAAAGCGATGAATTCTAAAACCAAGAAGCAACGCAAAAATGTCAGCTTGCAATTTCGGGCCAGACAGAAGATGATCATTAAGTGACATACCATCTGATGGTTTGGCAGAGGCATTGAATACGACAAGAAGCTTAGTAGTGGGACTTGAATCCTTTAAAACACAGTGATGTGGAATATAGAACGATTTTTTTGGGATTAAATCTGAAGATACTAATTCCATATGGTTCTGATCTAAATATTCCTTTATAAAAGCAGCATAATCTGCATAAAGCTTCGGATTTTGCTGTAACCTGCGTTCTAACGATAAGAAATTGCGAAGAGCTAATTCTCTACTTCCATAAAAAATAGGCTCATCACCTCGGAAGGGCAAGGAAACCACAAATCGGCCATCCCGATTGCGATACGTAGTTTTACGGAAAATATTTTCGCATTTCTCGTCCTCAGGAGATAAAACTTTGACATGTGGTACTTCTTCAACTTCCCAAAACTTCTGCAAAGTATCATTAACTGATGCCTGATAACAGAGAAGCGATTGTGTAGCGATAGGTGAAGAGTTGGAAACCGTTTTACCCATCAATATAAAACCAAAAACAGTGTTAATTCCCACTGGCTCATTATAGTCACCGGTAAGCCTACCCTCCAGTAAAATATAGGGAAATAATGGAGCACCTATTAATACATCAATAGAGCTAGGAGTATCATAGAAAGGGTCAGCCAAGGACGCGCTGCGTAAATGAGGCCAGTTTGTGGTAGAAATAGGATGACTAGGTAATAGCCCGCAAATTTTTGGAAGAACTGCAGCTTCCAAATCAAAATTGGGAGTGAATTTATTACAAGGTCGAATCTTGGTAAATACACTTCTTGCACAGTTTTGTACATGAGCTTCTCCAATACCTTGAACGGAGCAAGGCGTCTTATAGGAAGTAAGTCCAAGACGTTTAACACAATTTTGTGAGATAAAGTGAAGTTGCGAGCCAGAATCAAGCAATATTCTAATTTTCTGAAACGTTCCTGACCCATCTAACATATCTATAAGAGCCGTAGAAAGCAGCACATTACTAGAATTATAATTGTTAAGGCTACTCGCTACCAGATGCGAAGAATTGGTAGACCTGGAGTCCGCCTGAGAGCTAGATGGTTGATCATTGTGGATGGAGCTGGTTGATGAGAGTGCGGGTGGTGTAGTACTGCTGCTACTACCAGAAAAATAATTTCTCTCAAAATGAAGTAAAGTATGATGTTTTTGTCTACATTTATGACAAACATGCGGCGATTTACATTCTTTGACAGAATGACTACTACTTAGGCAATTTAAATACATTTTCAGCGATTTTACAAGTTGGTATCTATCATTAGGAGTTTTTGTTAAAAAGATAGGACAACGATAAACAGAATGTGCTGTTTTACAAATAGCACAACTGCTAGATTTAGATTGCTCAGTGCCTAGAAGAGCAACCTTGGAATTTGAGAAGCGATCCTCTCTCTTAAGTGATTTTTTATCTTTTTCATGAAGGGCTGAGCAAACATTGTCGAGAGCGGCACAACGCTTATGTAGATAGGTTGTAAGCTGTTGAAATGATGGAGTAGTATGTGAATCATATTGCAATTCGAATTCAGTAGCAATAGAAACATGTAAGCGTTTAAGCAACATCTGAACCAAAATGAAATCCCATGAAGCTACAGGAAAGTTAAGATTTCCTAATGCAGCAAGATTATCAGAAAATGTATCCAAAAGTTGTCTTAACTCGGCAGGATTCTCAGTTGTGAGTTTGGGGGTATTTTCGATAGCTGCCCAGTGTGTGGCCGCAACTAAACGAGGGTTTTCATATCGCTTAACTAGCATTTCATAAGCGGTTGTGTAATTGACATCTGTCATCGGTAACTTCTGAATCAAGGTCAGAGGCTGACCACGTAAGAAACTCAAAAGATAATTAAATTTTTCTATGTTACGCAAAGTACTGTTATTATGAATCAAAGCATCAAACATATCCTTAAAAGTGGCAAACTGTGTAATATTTCCAGAAAAGGATGGAATCTCTAATTTTGGCAGTGTTACATGGGACTGATTACTAGATGATGAAGACGAAGTATTTGTAGTCAATGATTCTCCAAACAGCTCAAAATAAATCGATTTAATATACCAAAAATCTTTTTCAAATGAGCTTCGTACCGCGTCTTGTTCGGTGAATTGATCCTCATCATCTAGAATGCAACTAATGACAACGTTATGCTGCTTAAAAAACTCAGTTCTAATTGATTCCAAAATATCATAACTCAATTTAAAGATTATGTGTTGGGAAGTGTCTTCTTTAGCACTTCTCGATATATTAAGAATATCCGATAGACGATTAAATTCAGTTTGTCTAAGAACTTTGGCTCTTTTCAGTTTATCGGACATCCTACTATATCCGAAAAAAAAACGAAGAAAACAGAAGAAAAGTTCAAGGCAAGAAACGGAGTCTCAAGACCGACTTTAGACCGACTATAAAAAAACGAGAATGATGTTGCGTATACAGTACAAGCAACAATTAAAAAACTCCAATGAATGAACTTGTGACACCCTGTTAAAACCAATATAAAAATGAAACCTATTGGAAAAAAAGATGTGCACTGTTTACCTTTAGATATAATCCTGCAAAAGAATTCAACTTGAAAAACGACCTGTGTTGATTTAAACGATAATTCATAAATTCTTGTTAAGAAAATATGAAATGTTCGCGATCGATATTTAAACTATCTGCAAACCAACTAAAGATGAAATGAATAATGCAATGTATTTTTGAAATTAAAAAAGAGAAGAAAATTGATCAACTAATTAATTGTACTTTTTAAGCCTATATGATTGAATTAACTGGGCGGTTTATTCTATAAAATTATAAGTTAATTTTCAAAAGGCCAAAGTGTGAATAGCAAAAATGCGGTTCGAAGTGACCACAAATAATGTTGATTAATTGCGCTGGGTTTAAATAAAAAAATAAAATAAAAAAAGTTAGTTAACTCACGATGAAAAAAAGGTAATTTAATGGACTGTAAACACTTAATGAAATTAACTAAAAAACTTGGAAAACGCTGTTGTGAGACCTTACCTTCTATTATCGGTGGCCGAGATTTGCGAATTATCTACACTTTCACGCTAGCGATTTTTCGGTGTTGAGTCGCGACTCTAAACTGTTTGACGATTAGAGCTCGAATGTGTCGCGCACTGTTTAAGGCCTCAAAACGAGGTGTTGAAATTCAACAAAAAAAATAAAATATTTAAACAAATGAAATACTTCCTTAACAAGGTGAGTCAACCAAAGGCATTAAATTTAACTAAAGAAAAATACCGAGTGATAAAAGAACAAGAATTAATATGAACTAAATAAACTAAATGAAAATTAAATGAAAACTTAACATCAGCAGCTTTTGCTTTAAGATCGCCAATTTCCGACACTAGTTCCCCGTTACGAACGTTTATACGGCCGCGGTTTCACTTTCTTTATCCTGATGAGCCGCTAAAAGTTGCTCTAGAGTATTGTTAAATGCTGTTGGATTGTCACTTGAGGTTTAGATGCTTTTAAAAATAAGAAGGATTGCGGTTTTTACCCTTGGACTTACCTTGTTTGTTGTTTTTTTTCCATTTCTTTTTTCTTTCTCTTTTTTGTCTCATAATCCAATTTGTCACCTTCATTGTCTGCATCACTGCCTTTAATTGTTATTATTTTGTCTTTGCTTTTGCTTTGTTTTTTCAAAATGCACTAAACGCCTCTGGTTTAGGGAGTTTTCCATTGTGTATCACGTATATTTTTATTTAGCTTCACCACCTAAGAGATTTTCCGCCACTTTTTTTAAATCATAGAATAGTCATAGTCAATAGAATAATGTGCAGGTATAAATAAAAATTCTAGAGTCAGGATTTGGCGATTTTTATTTCGAAGACGGAGCGAGACCACCACGACAAGGAAACTTTTGGGGACTAAATTTTTGGGGATCCTTCACCAAAACATCATTATTTCGAGTTACTTTTAGAGCAGCTATTGAAGTTACAAAAATATTCCTTACAAGAAAAACTGCCGTGGTATTAAATGCGATGATTTGGGACTTGATAAGAAAAAAAATCTTTTAAGATTGTAACACTTAATTCATAAACAATATGTTACATGGAAAAATTTAAATGGTTATGTTACGCTTTTTTAATAATAATGTCTATATGTATGTAAAGACATTAGAGTTAAGCCGTTAAGTCATTCGTTATTTATTGAATTTCTTAGCCACGATTTAAGACGCCTTCAGGTTGGTACCGCAGTAGAGTTTAGTTTAGAAAACCGTCTATAGTCGTTTTTCGCAGGTTAGGTACCTACGTTATTACTTCATTACTATCCTTAAAGGTTATCCACCTATTTTGCCAGATATAAAACTCTGCCGAAGATTAAGCAATTTTTATCGTATAATTCACAAATTTTAACATTAAGATTTCGGGTTTATCTTTAATTGCCAAAACATTTTTCTGGTATAAGAAACTTTAATTAACCAATTAATTTTTGATTTAGTTGGTGATGTGCGTCATGCAGTTCTAAGGTTTTTTATTTTACCACCCATATTCCAGTTTTTCTGTTTTTTTGTAAATTTCAGTACATGATTACTCAAATGTGATTCTTCATGATTTAATGGATAGCACTTTTAAATCAAGATGCTTAATACATGCCACAAGATCTAAATTAACTGATTGAAGCATTTTTGTTAAATTTAATGTAGGGGAAAGGCGGGCAAGATGGGGTAGGCGGGCAAAACGGGGTGCCGTGATTATTTTTAGTACAGCCAGCTCCATCAATCCGAAAGTTCGTACAGCTTAGTTTAAGACCATGCCCAATCGATGGCAAAAAGCGCTGTCACTTCATAAGCTGCGTGAATATCGGTCAGTCGAGCGGTGTTTGTTTTAGAGGTGCAGGTATATTTTCGTCAATAATTTAATAAAAGGTAAGTGAACCATAATTGTAATTTATTTTTAATTGTTGTTCTTTATGGAAAAGTATACACATTTAGGCATATTTCTGTGTAAAAATGTTTAGTAATTTTTTAATCGAACAGGGAAAAAAATATACCTAACCGCAAAATGTGCATTTGGGTAAAATGGGGTACTACTCCATTTTACCCGCCCAATATAAAACAATAATAATGATTATTATTTTCAGATGGTGTTTAAGTACAACCGCCATTCTGACCGACACGAATGGTCCACGGACAGTATGCACAATGCTGTAATAGCAGTATTAAATGGCAAAATGGGGTACTACAGAGCATCTACCAGTTTTAATGTGCCTCAATCTACATTAGAGCGCCACGTTAAAAAAGCTAGGGAAAATCCCGGGTATGTTGTTACTCTTTGGAACAATTTAAGGCAATATTCACTCCTGAACAGGAACAAGAGCTTGCAAATTATTTAATGCACAAAAAAAAAGATTGTTTGGATTAACGATAACTGAATGCAGGGGTTTAGCATTTGAATTAGCTGAGCTCAATGAACTTGATCATCCGTTTAATAAAGAACTTGCTGCGAAGGATTGGATGCAGAGTTTTTTGCGTCGACATCCAGAACTTTCAATCAGAATACCAGAAGCAACATCTGGAGCTCGAGCAATGGGATTTAATAAAGTGGCTGTAGGTAATTTTTTTAACTTACTGATCGAAACTGTAGATAAATATCAACTGACAGCCGATAAAATCTATAATGTGGACAAAACCGGAGTGTCAGTTAATCCAAAGGGAATGTCTAAAATTATTGCCACTAAGGGGAAAAGACAAGTCGGAGCCTTGACGTCAGGGGAGAGGGGTGAGACCGTCACTGTTGAAATATGTTTTTCGGCTTCAGGAGCATACATGCCTCCCATGTTTATATTTGGTAGAAAAAAAATGCAACAAGCTTTCATGGATGGAATTGTTCCTGGCGGTTAGCTAGATAGTGGGTGGATGGATAAAAATTTATTCTTTATTTGGTTCAAAAAATTTGTTGAAGTTGCCAAGCCCTCAAAAGACCGGCCAATTCTGCTTCTTTTGGATGGACATTCATCCCACACAAAAAACCTAGAAGTTATTAATTATATAAAATTTATAATTCTGACTTAATGTCTATTATAACATAGCAAATACTTTAGCATGGAAGACAGTGGCGTGCTTCCGTTTTTTACTCTGGAGCCGTGTAAGTACCAGATAATTGCTTGTTTAGTAATACAGGCCTATCAAAGAATTAGCCTATCACTTGGATGAGATGGCATAACGATCCCTTTTGTTACTTTATAATTAATTTGGCAACAGCGGGCCCCGATTTAGGTGTACGTGGATGTGCAGGTGGGCTCCTGCGAAAATTTAGTTTGTGAGTGTCGAATAAGAGTACGGTATGGTCTGTTTGCATCTAAAGGGAAGTTTAGACTTTTTACCCAGCATCATATAAATATGTGCGATAATCAGAGCTTTTGTTTGAAAAAAAAATGAGAAACCGGTAACGGTGTTTATACAATAACTACTTAATATGCCTTTATAAGTAAGATAAAATAAGAACAGAATTTAAGAAATGTACGTTGAAAGCAAAAAGTCAGCTCAAGGTGAGACGGCATATAATCCTGGAGAGTGAGATGACTTAGTATGCCACTTATCCCAATGTTATTTAATTGACTAAGGTATTAATATATTTTTTTATTGTAGGGAATTTTATTATAGGGAATTTTTAGCTAGGGAAAATCCCGGGTATGTTGTTACTCTTTGGAACAATTTAAGGCAATATTCACTCCTGAACAGGAACAAGAGCTTGCAAATTATTTAATGCACAAAAAAAAAGATTGTTTGGATTAACGATAACTGAATGCAGGGGTTTAGCATTTGAATTAGCTGAGCTCAATGAACTTGATCATCCGTTTAATAAAGAACTTGCTGCGAAGGATTGGATGCAGAGTTTTTTGCGTCGACATCCAGAACTTTCAATCAGAATACCAGAAGCAACATCTGGAGCTCGAGCAATGGGATTTAATAAAGTGGCTGTAGGTAATTTTTTTAACTTACTGATCGAAACTGTAGATAAATATCAACTGACAGCCGATAAAATCTATAATGTGGACAAAACCGGAGTGTCAGTTAATCCAAAGGGAATGTCTAAAATTATTGCCACTAAGGGGAAAAGACAAGTCGGAGCCTTGACGTCAGGGGAGAGGGGTGAGACCGTCACTGTTGAAATATGTTTTTCGGCTTCAGGAGCATACATGCCTCCCATGTTTATATTTGGTAGAAAAAAAATGCAACAAGCTTTCATGGATGGAATTGTTCCTGGCGGTTAGCTAGATAGTGGGTGGATGGATAAAAATTTATTCTTTATTTGGTTCAAAAAATTTGTTGAAGTTGCCAAGCCCTCAAAAGACCGGCCAATTCTGCTTCTTTTGGATGGACATTCATCCCACACAAAAAACCTAGAAGTTATTAATTATATAAAATTTATAATTCTGACTTAATGTCTATTATAACATAGCAAATACTTTAGCATGGAAGACAGTGGCGTGCTTCCGTTTTTTACTCTGGAGCCGTGTAAGTACCAGATAATTGCTTGTTTAGTAATACAGGCCTATCAAAGAATTAGCCTATCACTTGGATGAGATGGCATAACGATCCCTTTTGTTACTTTATAATTAATTTGGCAACAGCGGGCCCCGATTTAGGTGTACGTGGATGTGCAGGTGGGCTCCTGCGAAAATTTAGTTTGTGAGTGTCGAATAAGAGTACGGTATGGTCTGTTTGCATCTAAAGGGAAGTTTAGACTTTTTACCCAGCATCATATAAATATGTGCGATAATCAGAGCTTTTGTTTGAAAAAAAAATGAGAAACCGGTAACGGTGTTTATACAATAACTACTTAATATGCCTTTATAAGTAAGATAAAATAAGAACAGAATTTAAGAAATGTACGTTGAAAGCAAAAAGTCAGCTCAAGGTGAGACGGCATATAATCCTGGAGAGTGAGATGACTTAGTATGCCACTTATCCCAATGTTATTTAATTGACTAAGGTATTAATATATTTTTTTATTGTAGATAATTGCGAAAAACATGGTGAGCAAATACGTTAGAAAATCAGAACAAATTGGGACTGAACAGAATATGACGGCAACACTAGAGGCTATTAAAAGCCAAAAAATGGGATGGCTTTTAGCCTCAAAAACTTATAACATGGTACAAACAACTCTTAGGAGAAGACTAGAAACGATCGTGGAGCAAGTAAAGTTTACCTAGGAGGATATATTCCAACTTTTGATATTGAGCTGAAAGATGAGTTATTTCGCCACATAAAAGAGATGGAAGTGCGTTTTTTGTACTTACAACAATGGACATTTTCAAGATTAAAAAAAAATCTGCAGGCTGAGATTGGTTTAAAGGATTTCACTTACGAAATCCGACAATCTCGAATCCAATAGCATAGGCAACATCCACTGCAAGCTCCTACTTTTAATAAAGTTCAGATTAATAAGTACTTTAATGATCTTGACAGTTTTGGACGAGTCTGGACCATCAAAAATATTAAAATAGTAGCAACAAAGGGTGGAAAGCAAATAAGTATTCTAACGGGTGCGGAAAGAGGACAACATCTTATAATTGCATGCTGCTTTAACGCTGTTGGAACTTATGTACCCATCGTCCTAACAAAAATATAAAGAACGCACTAATGGACCATGCTCCTTTAGGAGCCTTGGGTTCAGCTCAAGAATATGGTTGGATGACTGGAGAAAGATTTCTTAAGTATCTTAAGCACTTTGTCAAGTATGTCAAGCCATCGACATCTGTTTCAAATAATTTTTTTCATCTCTTAGATGGGCACAGTAGCCATAAAAGTTATATGATAACATATCTCAAAGAAAACGGGATAATTGTATTTTGCTTCCCCCTTCATTGCATCCGCCAGGTGCAACCCTTAGATGTTTGTTTTTTCTGGTCACCTATGACATACTACAATCCAGAATTATTTCGTTAGCTCCAGTCAAACCCTGGAAGAACTGTAACCCATTTTCAAGTCGATGGTCTGCTAAGAGGTTCTTTTTCTGCTCGTAGGTCAACCCAAGTAAAAAATTTATTAGTCGAAATTTATTTAAAAAAGATATTAGTCGCTTGTGAATTTTTACTAAAGTTTATAACTAAATCCAGTCTGGGCGTTATGTGGTAGTTTATTTTTAAGACCTGTTGCCAGCTGTTTATTTGTCATCTATCGAGACTATACGGATTTTTAGACGGAAGAAGAACCCATGCTATAGAGTGATTTACTTCAGAGATCGCCAAAGGCCTTGACGATCATGAAAAGGTGCTAGTGGTTTTTATGGACCTTGCTAAGGCTTTCGACACAGTGTCTCACCAAAAGCTCCTTGATGTTCTGGAACATTACGGAGTGAGATGCATTGTGTTGGAAGTGTTAAAAGTTATTTATCCTCAAGAAAGCAATACACTAAAGTAAATAACAACTTAAGTTCCCTAGAAATAATTAAAATCGGCATGCCTCAAGGGAATATAATGGGACCTGTTCTTTGCATCACCTATATAGCTTCATTTCTTGAACAAATTTTAACTTGTTGCAGTATTTGCAGTTTATAGGGATATAACTTATGAAATTTAAATACCTTTCTGATTGATTCCTGGCAGTATATTTGAATATATTATACATATTCTATATTGTAAATATTATATATTGAATACTTGATTCTCTTTGAACATTTAATTAAATAATAATTACAAATGTCAAAAATGTAGTTCCCCTGACAACCAGAGAAGAATTTTCTAATATGTGGTTTTCTACAGTATCATTGGAAAGCATTTTTCAAGATAATGTATTATTTCACCATGTATCTTTCTATTTAAGATTTTAGGGGTGTACCTCAGCCTGTCCAAAGGAGTAGCCTTGTATACAATTTCCATTATAATAGTTGGTTTTTCTTATGGGCGCCGTATTAGAATTTTAAAATTTTAAACAACCCTTTTAATTACCCTTTCGACAGTGTATCACACTTGCATTTCCAACACGTAATTTTGGTAATAGCTTTGTGAGCGAAAGAGAGATTTTAAAAGATTTTGCTAAATTTTAGTTTTTCCCAAAATTTAGGAAGTATTTGGAATTTATAATACTTACTTTATTATAAAAGAAAACTATATTGCGCAACTTTTCTTTAACTATGCCACCTCGTATCTTCTACCGTTTCCGAGATCCATACTGCTTATCCTTATTTTAGATGTCCTTTATAACCATTATGCAAAACTTTCTATAGTTTTAAGTGTAGTTGTAATAACCTACTTGTGACTACTATTACTATGAAACCAACTTATATCTTAAAATTTGTCCCACATGTGTTTTGTATATTAGGTTTTAGTAAATTAGATGCAACAGACTTTTTATTTAAAAACTTGACCCTCTTGAACACAAAATGAAGAAAACATCATGTTTGTTGTTGGAATTAATAGACTAACTTGTATTAAGCTTTATTGGTAATTTTGTAAAAAATAGCTTTTTATAAATTTTTTTAATTATTTTTGTCTCAAAAACATATTTTGGTAAGTAATTAATTATTTGTTTATAAAATTTGCCGTAAAACTCGTTAGAACATGCTTCCACCCATAAGTTGACTTGACCACCTAAATGACACCACTGTGTTTGTTGTATGTTTAAAAAATAATAATAAAAATATAATTGGCAGCATCATCCATGTCTTAAAAAATAACCAACATGGCCGCGTAGCCAGAGCAGAAGGCCTCACAGAAGGATCACAATGTATTTTGTAGGTGAGAGTTTTTTGTTATCATGATTAGGAGGCATCCTAACTGGTTTCAGCAGTAGAAAGATCTCTGCTACTACGACAGGTAAAACCCATATGTTTATAAACTTTTGAACACACTTTTATATGGATATTTATATCAGATCGCCTGCAATCTTATTTTGAATTTCAAAATTTATTTCGTTGACATCAACGTTTTTCGCAGCCAATATAACTCGTTCGCTTAACCAATCGTGGTTTTTATAATTTTGAACAATATTTGGGAACACCTCCTCGATAAGTTCGGTTTTTGATTCAACAAAGTTACAAAAATTGGGAGGTAAGTTAATGTATCCCGACGATGTGTCTACTGGAATTTTGCCATTACCAATATCAAGCAATTGTTTTGAAAAAGCTTCTCCAGATTGATCGTTCTGCAATTCGACTCGCATGTTTATATTTAATTTAAGTGTTTTGACATACTTCCATAAATTTGACGACTTCAAACATGCATTAAGTTCGTCGGCTGGTGTTGATCGTGGCATTACCGGCAATGTTTGTCGAAAATCACCTGCCAATAGAATCATCGCATCACCAAACCGGTTCTGGTTGTGTCGTAAATCTTGCATTGTGCGGTCTAATGCCTCCAGAGATTTTTTGTTTGCCATTGTGCACTCATCCCAAACGATAAATTTGCTTTGTTGTAAGACTTTGGCCATCGCACAATTCCTCGAATTGTTGCAAAATGGAGTTTCGATAATTTGCATGTTTAACGGCAACTTGAGTGCTGAATGAGCTGTTTGACCGCCTTCTAACAACGTAGCTGCAATACCTGATGAAGCAAGTGCGAGTGCAATTCCATTTTGCGATCGAATTGGTGCCAAAATTAATGAGATTAAAAACGTTTTTCCAGTTTCACCAGGAGCATCTAAGAAAAACAGTCCCCCAGTTTCATCGTTGACTACTCTCATCAGCGTATCATAGGCATGTTTTTGTTGTTAATTTAATAGGGGAACGTTTCGTTGAACTATTTCCGTCAACGCCTCAGAATCATATTCGGTTTCGCGTCTTAACTCTTGATTAAATGCGTCGTGCACATATTTGCAGATGTATTTAATAGATTTTACAGAATGGCAATATTCTACATTAATGTGTGCTTTAAATGTTTTGGATAATAATGGCGAAAATGGAACAACCCAATGATTATCAACTTCAATGTCCTGTTGTTTCACTTTGACAATTGTCAATCTTCCATTGTCATCGGTGGAACGGCTGCGATAAAGTGGATAGCCATCATTTCCAGTAATAGTCTCTGGTACTAATTTTCTTGGATAGCGTTTAGAACAATTTCCGTCAACCATACACGGTAAATTTGTACCTTTACACCTAACCATCAATCTATATGAAGAATAATTCATTGAACTAACTTTTTTGTTAGTTTCAGCACCTGTAAATAAAATGTAGTATATTAGATAATAAGAAGTATATTTGGTTATTTACCTGTAAGTGGATTTATCATCTTGATTGTAAAATGATACCCATCTCCACCACGCCAAAATAATATAGGATATTGTAACGCATCATATGATCGATGTGTTTCGGACACACGCTGCAGTTGATCGTTATTTAAAATAATATCATCAATAGACTTCATCAATTGTTGGCGCATTAAAACGTCTTGCATGTTCTCCTGCAGGCTTCTTATCGGCTCTGATAACAATTTTGTGTTCAGATGGCATGCGGTCTAAAGCGGTCTTGAATAATGCAACCAATTCGTTGTGTTGATGAAAAAATCTTTGTAGTTTTTCCACTAATGGTCTTTTCACCGAATTGTTGTATGCACAACGCTAATTAACTTGTTGTGTTGAATCACCCATAAAATAAATTTGCAAAAATTGGTAGTCACTATCTGGCGTTGGCAATAAAGATCCTGTTCTATGATATATTTGGCCTTGAATCTGCAAAAGGAAATATATTTAATGTAGGTATTGTCTGTATACTGGCAAAGTAAATACTGGCAAAAGCAACTTCTATAACACTCTTACTTCTGGTGGCTTTTTTATAGTTACCAATATACTTTCCGTACCATATTACTGAAAGCTACTTACCTTAAAAGTAGGCATAAAATTATCTCTACAAATTTTTGTTGCTCCAAATGACGTCATTTGAAAGCAATTATTATATTGCTGGATATTATTTAAAAAATGTTTTGAATCTGGATGATTTCCGGAAACTAATGAATATAGTGGGCCTGGAGGCGGTACCAATGGTGTCAATTTGACTTGACCACTTCCACAACACAATCCAAATGCTTCATTTTTTAAGTTCATTGACTTGCAATGTGGACACACAACGTTCATTTGTCCAATAGCAACGATTTGCTGCTAACTATAATCGATTGGTGCGTCGTAACTAAATGCAGCTCGATTTTGATTAAACCTGAACGGAACGTTTCTACGTTCTTGGTTATTCCTATTCCATCTATTCCTTTCAACTTCATTTCGCATCCCGCGTTGCTCGTTGGTTTGACTTGTCCGTATATGTTGTTGGCTTGCAGCATTTCGCGTTCTACGACTTAAGTCGGTTCGTCGAGTTATTGCATTTTTAAGATTTATATGTCAAATAAATAATCCCTAAAACATGTTTCTACATATAACTTGTGCATACCACGTAGTCTATTAAAAGTCTAATACCTGATAACATTTTTAATATTTTATGCCACCCTGTTTATAATTTGTCTTTAAACACTAAACAACCACTGTTGCACTCAACAAACTAAAAAGTTTCACTAAGCTGAACTAAGAAGAAAACTCACGAAAACTCGCTAAACAAACTTGAAAATAACTCGCTAAACAAATACACTTTTCTTTCGAATGACGCAAAGCATTAAAAGCAGAGACAACCAAAGAGACGTGCAACTGTGAACGTAGATGGCGCAGATAGCGTTTGCCGCCATAATTCAAACCTCGGCTATTAAGCATTTAATGAATTATTTTAATTAAAATCAGCCGTTATGTCTCACAAGTCAGAACATCATAATTATGTTCTGAGACAGAACGGCTGATTTTAATTAAATCAAATAAAAAGTTATTGATATGTTTTTAATTGCTCAGAACGATAGCAGACTTTAATTAAAACAATGCAATTTAATAACATTTAAATTGGGGAACTAAATAAACTAAATATAATTCTGAAACGTTTTGTATTGTATTTTCAGTATATGGTATAACCACAGTCTAACAATATACATATAGTTGAAATCTATATACTTTGGTATAACTATAAGATGTGCATGCATTTTCTTAAGTATTTTCATAATTTATAATTTAAGACGGTTACAGTAACATGCATACACATAAATGCAATTAAAATATAGAAAGATTTTAATTATCACAGTACTATAATAATATTCCAAAAAATATATCCTTTGGTGTAACACTCTATGGAATACCTATTTTAACTACAGCCTTGACAATTACCTTATGGAACATATTTCTATTCCTAACATAAGTCAAAACACTAAAATCTGTATCCCACAAAAAACTACAACTACTAACTACTGTAACCAAGTTCACCTGAATCCGATAGGTAATAAAATACGTAAAATTTAAGCACTCGTCCAAAATCTCAACTAATGATGTAAAACAAAACAAAATTAATCAGCAACAACAACTATTCAGCCATATTGAAATTCACGTGTTCATGTTGAGCAAGGATTGCACTGTTGCCGTACTTAATTATAATTTTAGAAATACTAGAGAATTGGACACAAGCTATCCCGTATTTTTGCATTCATTTAGATGGAGATGGAAGAATGTTGTCTCTTGACTACTCTGATAATTAAATACATTTAGCATTGCGAAAGATTAGTATTGTGGCGCCACCTTAGCTCACCTTTTATAAAGGAAGAGAGAGACAACGAAATACAATATATACAGATTAAAGAGAGCAACAACAATAGGATAAAAAGTTCTATCTAGTTGCACGTCTCTTTGGTTGTCTCTGATTAAAAGCAACTGTCAAACGCGAAAAACTGACTTATTATGTTTCAGAATGCATGCATGCTAAATAGAAATTGCTGAAAGCGCTTTCTGCGAATCTATTTTTAATATTAATGTCACCTACTGCCACCCAAGCGCCATCTATTTTTTATTTCTTAAATTCCTTTGACCGATAGATTTCTTTACTGACTGTCTTATTCTAATCGAAACCGATAGATGTCGCGCAAAGCATTTTTAATTTTTTTGCAAATTTCCAATTTCTGGTGCAATTTTCCTGATAATTTATTCTATAATATCCTTCTTCAAACTAAAATACATCAAGAAAAAAGAATTAATAAAATCGGTAAAGTCATTTTCAAGTTATTTAATGATCAAGGAAAATATGGATTCATTTTTATATATTTAGATGATATGGCAATTGAATCCCGATATTACCCATGGGAAGGTAAATAATAGATAAAGTAATTACACAAATTAATTGTTCGCTCCTGTGTGTTCTTAATCTTTTATATTTTTCCTTCAACTTTAATCACTCATCGAGTTATTTTACATTTTTTTGCAACATAATGGAATCATCAGTAAATTGCATATATTAAATAAAAAAAGTCAACATATTATTACAATTTTAAATGTTAAATTTTGACCTTCATCATTTGTGCTAAAGTAGAAATTTAAATAAAAATCATCCAGTATACCGATATAATTAATTAATATGTTAAAGTGATTGTTATATTTAAAGAGCATAAAATCAAAAAAATTATAAATATAACAATGTTAAAGAGCTTATATCTGTATCGACAATCGACATATTGAAACAATAACGTGTGAGAGTGTAACAACAATACCTCAGGATAATTGGTTGAATTGCGTCAGGAATATTGGCGATATGCTTTTAAAAAGTTGATTACTGACATGAGTTAATAAAGTTTTAATATTAGGCAATTTTATTTTTTTAAATACTACCTTGAAATTTTGTCGATAAATAGTGTATACGGAATAAACTTACTAAAAAAACCTGATTTTTATTAATTTTACTGAAAATAATTCTACTATCTTATCTTTTTTTAAGTGTATCTTTATCACCTGCTATATGCGGTCTGGAAAACTAAAGTGTGCTCATTCGCAAATTATGTTTATAAGTATTTTATTGTATAAGTCCACTTTTAAATATGGACTATGCCAATTTTAAGAAATGGGATAATTATAATCCTAGAGAGACTGCTAATATTTTTTCTATTATTACCTTCTTGTAAGTACAATACCTTTGGCTCAGCTTTAGTTTAAAAAAATCTACATTTTTAGTTATAACTATAGGATTTTGAAACAAGGAAAAAAACAAGACTTACAAGAAAAAGATATATACAATGTTATTCCTGAATTTGACGCTGAAAGGCTTGGTAATAAACTAGAAACCAAATGGCGTCAGGAAAGAAAAAAAAAATCCAAAGCGTCTATTATAAAGTGCCTGATCAGCTGTTTTGGATGGACTTATGTTATGTATACTTTGGTACAGTTGCTGTTTGGAACAGTTATCTTGTAGGAATAAGAATTAAACTGTTTCATTTTTATCAACTTCATAATATTTTCAGGCTACTCACTCCAACAATATTTTCAAAATTCGTAGCGTATTTCCAGCCTGGGCAAAATGTAATAACCACAATGGATGCGTACAAATATGCCTTTGCGCTTCTTGGCCTACAATTGTTTAACGTTTTTTATACAAACAACTTTCAACAACTTATTACAGAATATTCAATAAAAGTCCGCACTGCTGTTTGCTCCCTAATTTATCGAAAGGCGTTAAGACTTGACTCGGTTGCCTTTTCTCAGATGTCGATTGGTATGTATTAATGTTTATTTTAATATGTTCACATTCAATTGTTGATTTTTTTAGGAAAAATTGTTACTCTTATGTCGAAAGATGTATTTTCCATTGATTCGGGTGTGGGTTTTATTAAGGAAATAATTATAGGTTTGCTTCAGCTAGCTGTAGCAAGTTATTTACTATACCAACGAGTTGGGGTATCAGCCTTCCCAGCGTTAGGAGTGATTTTGGTTATAATACCACTGCAATGTTAGTTTATTTAACATAGTTTACAATTACAATCTAATTATCCAAGCTATTTTAGTGTTTATTGGTAAAAAAACCACTGACCGACGCATAATAACAGCAAAAAGAACAGACGAGAGGTTTAGGTTACTGCAAGAAACACTGAGTGCCATTAAAATAATTAAAATGTATACTTGGGAAACATTCTTTGAGAGGCTTATTCATGCGGCTCGTTTGTAAGTCCTTTTGAATTAGCTGAAATTTTTAAATCAGGTTTGAATTCTTATTAAAATATTTTTTATTTTTATTTTATTAATTTCATTTAAAAATGATATCAGTTAATTTTTTATTATTGTTATTTTGATTGCCTGTAATTGGCATTGCCGTAAAACCAAGGGCAGTTTGTTTGCTTGCAACATATATGATGCAATGATGCACAATGTTTTGTAGAAATGGCAAAAAAAACACTTCATATTAGGTAAAAATTTGTCACATTTATTGACAGGTACAAAATAATGCTACTGTTCCTTTTTAATAAAATATGAAGCATCTTTTTAAATAAAATATGATCGAATACTCATACTATATAAAAAAGTCAATATTCAAAGTTGAATAAATGCAGATAACGAATATTAGAGAAAAAGGCAACACCATCGCAACGCCGCTCGATCGCATTATTGATTTCGCCGACATAAGAAATCTTTACCAGTGACGTCGTCAAAAATATTTATTAGCAATAGACTATGCTTTAAATTATAAGCAATTATTAACTCTGTATACGTTTTTTAACGTACTTCATTAAAGTAAAGTTACCTATATAATAAAAAGCATTTTTATGGAAATTAAATATTTTATAATTATTTTAGATATCTTAACAAGTTTTTATTTAGGTTTATTTCTGTTTATCCCCTATTCTACGTTTATTATGACGGTTTTCCCTTGATATGATGTTATGACAGTATAGGTATTTACTTGTGAAAAGTTCGGCTTGAATCGCCTTTTTTGCATGGCACAAACGGCACATGTTTTTACCATCATAACAGTTCACAAAAATACTCAAATCAGACTATTTTCCTTTTTCAATCAAAAACTAACGAAAAAACATAGAACTTCACAAATATCGAATACAAAGCCTTTTGACAAGATGACTTTGCTTGAAAATGATTTTTGCTTGCGGTGTTGTCATTCCAAATTTTTTAGAAGCGGTTTTAGGAATACGAATGTTAATAATTTTTTTTTTGCTATCAAGATGTTTTTTTTAGCACTTAGAATAAGATATATCTATTTCTATATTTTATTTTTTATCAAAAATCTATACATTAAGTTTAATTAACATTATTAGATGCTGAAAATTTATTTTTTTGAAAATGTGTGTAAAGTTGAGAACAGAGAATCGGGGAACATATTTATAGACAAAATACCCCCCTTCCCGTGATCACATTTTGAATTTAAGTTGTTGCTTACTAATTCTAGTCCTTTAATGTTTTAAGGTTATAATTGTTTATAACCACTTTCATACATCAAATCCTGGGAAAATAAAAAAAAACGCAGAGGCCATGATCGAGCAATGACGCTGGATATTCCGAGACCGTAACGCCGTATTAAGAAGAACGCTTTATAGAGTAGGCAGACTTGCTGGTGCATTATCTTGGTCAGGAATCCAGCTTTAATCTTGCACAAATCAGATCTTCATTTTCTCAAACGCTGATGTAGAATCGTCAAGACCACTATATAGGATTGATTATTGACCATTTCACCTTTATTAATCCAGTCTCGAAACGAATCTTAAAAAACGTTATTTCAGTTAGATCATTCTGATTTTTATTATTTTGGTGGTCTTGGGTTTTTTTCAATGCATGGATTGCTTCTTTCATTTAGAATTGCAAGTATTAGGAAAAACCATGATTGTCAGTATAAATATTCCCTCTTAATTTCTTGAGCTTGGAAGTTATATTTTTTTCTTCTTCTTGTCGTGCCTTTTCTGTTCGAATGTTGGCGACTAACACGGCAATTCGTACTCTATTGGTGGCTGTACAGAACAGTCCAGTCATGGTCATTTTAAAACTTTTTTGAGGTTTTGAAGCCAGGAGATTCCTCTTCGTCCAGGTCCTCTCTTGTCGTACACTTTTTCTTGTAGAATTAATTGGAGGAGGCCATATCATTATTCGTTCCTCATAATATTTACATTTTTTAATCGTGGAAATAACTTCGCATTTCTCTTCTATTCTGCGTATGACTTTATTGTTTGTGACTCGGTCGACCCCGGGGATTCTTAAGATGCATCTGTGACACCACATCTCAAACGCTTTCAGTTTTTTGTAACTAGTTCCGAGAGACTACAAGCCTCCACTCTGTATAGCAGAACTGAAGAAGTATTACAGTGCTATACTTTTTTAGTACAAGGATCTTGGTTTTCAGCGTCAGGTCATAGCTTCTAAAGACGGTGTTAATTTTTGTAAATGCTGCTCTGGCTTTTGCTATACGTTGCCTTATTTCCAAGGAATGGAACATTAACTGTTTACATTCGGGCCAAGATATGTGAATCATTCAACTCTTTCAATTGACTGTTGGTTGATCGTCAGCTGTGAATTTAAGACTGGACGTTTGCTAATGACGATATATTTTATCTTCTTTGTTTAAGTCTAATCCGTACTGTTGGATAATTTCAGTTATACGTGTCATCATTCTTTGTAAGTCGTCTGGACTGTCTGCGAATATCACTGCGTCGTCTGCATATCTCAAGTTGTTCAAACGTTGGCCGTTAATTAGTATGCCTTCATCACATTCCTCTAATGTTTGTTTGACAATATGTTCGGAGTAAACATTAAACAACATGGGGGATACTACATATTTATGATATTTCTCATGCTCTATTGAAATTCCTACTGTCAACTGGTTGTCTACTTTTAGGTTAGCATGTTGGTTATAGTAAATATTTTTGATGATTCTCAGATCTTTATCATCTAAGCCAATCTCTTTAGCACTGATATAAGTTCATGAAACCTTACTCTATCGAACGCCTTCTGGTAGTAACCACTATCTTAAGATCTGTCTTTGTTAATTCTTGCCATCTTGATCTGCCTTTGTAATTTCAGTAAGCCTTCGGATGTATTGTTGATCGTTTTTCGTCAGTTTTGACGTCCTGAATCCCGATTTTTCTAGGTGTAATATAAAAATAATTTTTCCTGGATTAAGTTATAACCTAATTTTAAAACAATTGACTAATATTTTCCTACGCCGACGGGATATGGCGGTAACAACAAAAACATATGTATAATTTATTGGCATCTCGTCATCTTGATCTAATATCATAATTATCTTAATATGGCATACCTTACCTAAACGTATTATTTGAATAAATACACAGTGCTGTTAAGACAAACCACCCTTAATAACTTCTTAAAAATACATCATTTTACATATACAGGGGGCCGTTTAAATTTATATTTGACAAGTCTTGTCAATTATCTTCTTTCCTCCAGCTAACCTCACTTTGATATGTCACATGGGAACCCCCAATCGTGTGTTACATCATTGTAAGTAGCATTAAAATGTCTAAATACTTTAATCTAATAAGTGCTAAAAAAACTAAATCGGTTGATGTACCAGCGAATAGTGACCAAAAATGTTGGGAACAAAAACTGACGATTTTTTTAATATTTCAAAAATTAATAATTTTTGAACTTCTAGACAAACTATCCCCTATTTATCAGTTTTGATACGTGATTTGTCCCGCCTTCTTAAAGGAATGTGTAGGCTTGCTGTACCTATATTTCTGATTTCACACTTTTTAGAAAAATCTAGTGAGAAAAAGGCTTTGTCAAGTTCAGTCTTTTATCTGGTTGATTAAAAGAAATGTATTAATATCGATAAATGAAAAACTCATTGCAATGAGTGTGCACATTAAGTACAACGCAATGATGGCGTAGTAGAAAAGTAAATAAGGTTTCTATAGATAATTTTTAAGTCTTAGATGAACATCTACCCATAAAGATTTGTTTTAGATAACCAATAAGGTATCAGTTATATTACCCCTCAACAACATCCTAGCAGTATGTGCCTTTTTTAATCAATTTTTAATATTTGATTTCTTCGATAAGGATGAGTACTAAATTATTCAGGTTTAGTTAACTATTTGGGTAGAATACTTAGTACCCAAGTTTTTATTCTTAAACTTCGATTTTCAGTGTTTTTTTATTTAATAATAAAATTATAAGTAAATACTTGTCTAATAATGCGATGTTAAATTATGTCCAAAAGAATATGAGATTTCCTATGAAACCTCAATCAAGTAACCCTAACTCTATAATACTTCAGTTTTTATTAGGCAAACTGGATATATTTTAATATTTATATTTACAGAAAAGAAACGGATCAAATTAAAATAGTTTACTACCTTAAGGCATTTATAGTGACTTTTGGTACCTTTACTATAAATCTAGCTTTCTACGTGCTCCTTATTTTCTACATTGCGAGAGGAAATCCCGTAGATCCTGAAACTGTGTACTATGTACAAACTTGCTTGGGAGCTATCAAATTATCAATTGGACTACTTATGCCTATGGGAATTGCTCAGACTGCTGATATGTTTGCTTCGTTTAGTAGAATTCAAACTTATTTAGGTAGCTCATAGAATTATTCTATTTTCTTTATGAAAACTGTACTCATATTTTTGTTTCCAGATGCAGCAGAATACAAAAAACCAGTTTCAGATCAAGAATTCTACTCTTCGCAACCCTCAATTTATTTAGATAATGTTAAAGTTACTATTCAAGGAAAAGAAGTTCTAAAATCAGTGTCACTCAATCTCCAAGAAGGCCTTTTATTAATTACTGGAAATGTAGGTAGTGGCAAATCGGCTTTACTTAAAGCGATTCTTGGAGAGTACCCTATTGCTTCAGGACGTATGAATGTATGGGGCTCTTTATCTTATGCCACCGAAGAACCATGGGTTTTTCCTTCTACTATACGCCAAAATATTTTGTTTGGCCAAGCCTTTAATAGAAGTCGGTATGAGAAAGTTTTAGAAGCATGCGCACTTACTTATGACCTAAAGTATTTTGAAAAGCATGATCAGACAATTATAGGCGATAGAGGAATTAATTTGAGTAAGGGGCAGCAGGCTAGAATATGTTTGGCAAGATCAGTATATCGAGAAAGTGATATATATCTTTTAGACGATGTGTTGTCTTCCCTAGACAATCATGTAAATAAACATATTTTTGAAAAATGTATTAGAGGACTGCTTAGAGATAAGATATGTATTTTGGTGACCAATAATATTAATAATATCAAAGCGGTTGATTGTAGTGAAATTTTGGTGGTAGAAAATGGAAGTACTTTGAATTTGGAGCAACAAAAAGATGCCTTAGATAAAAGGATTACATACTATATAGATGAGGAGGGCAGTAGAGATAATTTAGTTCCTGAAAGTGATGAATCTATTAGTAGCTTTATGGAAGAAGCTAAAGAAACTGACTTATTACTTAATGGTAGTGTTAAGGTCGACCAAAATTTATATCATGAAAAAAATAAGGAAGGCAAAGTTCTTTGGAGCAACTATAGCAGATATTACAGGTTTATTGGTGGCGCCTTCGTAACCGTTTACTTATTCGTCGTTTTCTTAATAGCCCAGTTTTGCATCTCTTATTCGGAAAAAATGATCAGCATTTGGTACGTATTTACGTTTATTTATTGATATAGCTGTCTATAGTAAATATATTTTATAGGGTAAATTTGGAACCAAATATAACTAAGTTAGTCAAAAGTAACCAAACTGAGACTGAAGAATATATGAATTTGATTCAGAAGCGAGAACAATTTTTAAATATATACACAATTCTTATTTTAGCTGGCTTAGTATTTATTATATTACGATCCTACTCCAGTTTCTTCTTCTGTATGAATGGAGCAAGGTAAAAAGCTATTTTTAAAACGTAATGATTTGTAAGTTACTAAATTATTTGTAGAAAGTTACATAGAGCTATGGTAAAAGCCATGCTTCACACCTATATGCATTTCTTTGACGACCACTTTATTGGTAATATTATCAATAGACTGAGTAAGGATTTTCACATAATTGATGAGTATATGCCATTCTTAGTATTGGAAGCTTATAGGGTAAACTATTAAACTTGCTATTTAATGTAAATATATTGTTAAATATATTTCAGCTAGTTTTCATGATATTGGGAGTAATAGCTTTAGTGGCTTCTGTGAATTGGATTCTTTTTATACCCTCATTTTTTTTTATAATTAAACTATATTTCGTTCAACGCTTATATTTGCCTGCTGGTAGAAGTTTAAGAAGACTGGAAGCTGCTAGTAAGAACTAATTTAAAAAAATAGTCATAACTTGTCATCAATTATCTTTTGTTCTATAGCTCGCAGCCCAATTATAGGGTACCTCAACTCCACCCTTGAAGGTTTAGCAATAGTACGTGCTTCTGAGCAACAGGACCAACTTAGAACTGAATTTGACATGCACCAGGATGTCTTTACATCAACTTGCTTTATGAACCAAACTACCATGAGATTTTTTACTTTTATATTAGACTTATTTGGAGCCTTTTTTATGGGTGGAATCGCTCTTAAGTTCTTAATATTTAGTCAAGGTAAATTTATTACGATATTTTCATCATTTTATACTATATAACTTTTATTTAGGTACAACTGCAGGTGATGTAGGTCTTGCATTAACTCAATCAACAATGTTAGCAGGTCTTATCCAATATGCTGTACGTCAACTAACAGAAATAGAAAATGTAATGACCTCAGTGGAAAGAGTACTTGAGTATGCGGATGCTGAGCTTGAGTCAAAAACGGGAAAAAAACTTGAAAATTGGCCTTTAGAAGGTGCCATAACATTTGAAGATGTTTGTTTGACATATAAATTTGATGGCCGTTCTGTTCTTAACAATGTTAGTTTTAATATAAGTGGCGGTACTAAGCTCGGCATTGTTGGACGAACTGGAGCCGGAAAATCCTCCATAATTTCCATCCTATTCAGACTTTACGACTATGAAGGTTTCATACGCATTGACGGTGAAGATATTTCAAAGCTGTCGCTAGATTTCTTACGATCAAAGATCAGTATTATTCCTCAGGATCCTATATTATTTTCTGGAACTATTCGTTCGAATATAGACCCATTTCAGCAGTTTTCAGATAAGGAAATTTGGAGTGCGTTGGAAAAAGTACATATAAAATCATTTATAAAGACATTAAGTCAACCAGTAAAAGACCTCGCAAGCATGTATAGCTCTGGACAGAAACAGTTATTGTGCCTAGCCCGTGCAGTAGTTCAAAACAACAAAATTATTGTTTTAGATGAAGCCACAGCTAATATTGACCCAGAGACGGACCTTTTACTACAAAAAACTGTAGAAGAATGCTTTAAGAAATGCACAGTGCTTACTATAGCTCATAGATTAAACTCTGTTATGAAATGTGATAAGATATTGGTCTTGGATAATGGACGAATAGTAGAGTTTGATGAGCCTAAGGTCTTAATTGGGGATTCCAATGGAATACTGGCTAAAATGTTGCCAGGGGAAAGTTTGTAATATATGTATTAAGTGTGTTAATTTTCTGGTTTTTGTTTGTATAAGACTGAATAATAAAATTTTAGCTATGGCTAAATGAATAAAAAAATGTTAAAATATTATTTCAGAAGACATACTTTTAATAATAGATTAGAATAAAATTTGTAAATTCTTTTAAAATGAATGAATGAAGTGCATGCATTTTTAAGCCATATGAAGCTCCATAACTATCTTTGCATCTTTATCATTATCATCATATGTATAATATTAAAACGATTTATATCATTAAGATAGAAATTCCTGATAATTATTTAAGAAGAACAATGATACTGAACTGATAATTACTTCAACAGAACAACTGCACTGAGAAAAAACAGGTTAGCTAAACATGTTAGTTGACATTTTTTAGTTGATTCAATTTTTGTGTCTCTATTATTCCAGCTATTTTAAATTAGTTGGACCTTGCAAGCTACTATAATATACAACTAACTGTTATACAACTGACTTTATCAGCTCCAATAACGACTATTTTTTGATAACGTATCTTACTACAAATTTAGTTGTGATAACCTGGTTCAAGCAACTAATGTTTGTTTGTTCATTCTTCGGAAGCTTTCGAACCCAAGATTTTAGGAAATAATACTTATTACAAGTAGTACCTCAGCCCCGAAGTTTACCGAAACCTCAGTTTGTCGGATCACTTTGAGTCTCATCATGGTCATTCAGTGCTGCCAACCGTACGGTAATTACCATACTTGTACGGTATTTTCAGGTAAAATACGGTATACGGTCCAAACATGCTTACCGTACGCAGTTGTACAGTAATTTAACACTATAAAAATGTACCTATATTTTTACAATTTATTTATAATTTAATACAATATCAAAATGGCAAAAAAGGCCTTTTTAGGCCATGAAACCAAAAATTATTGAGTAATTATTTTTCCTTATAAATTATAAATATGACAACACCGATTTAATGTGGCAACATCTTATTTGTTTCTGACGCTCACGTATAATGTTGATGACTTCGGGGAAATACCAAAACCAAACCTAATAAAGATAGTTTTAAGTTTCGGCGCATATAAGGTCTTAGTAGTTAGTCTGGTTTGTCACAGTTGTGTGTTACCTCTTTTTATTTATAATGTCTGATAGTGATTCAAGTGATCTATCCAACCAAAAAAGCCGAAAACTCAAAATTGTGCTCAGGTACATTTTAAAATAAAAATTAATGTAGTTTGTAGTATTAAAATGTCATGTTTTTTGTTATAGCAATTTAAAAACTCGTGGATTTCATTGCCTGAGTTTAGTTCTTCGCTTCGTTCTGTACAGAATAATACCTTTAAGGATAAATGTGTTTTATGCAATGTGCAATTCGTTAGTGAATTGTCCACCATTAAAAAATATAAAAAATCTGCCAAACATAAAGGTAATACTTTAATTAAAAATAAATTTAGTATATATTTCTTATGCAATAATGGATCATCTATGTCCATTGTTGAAAAAAATGTTTCCGGACTCAAAAATTGCAAAAGATTTGGTTGTTCGAAGAACTACATCTAGGGCAATTATAACAAATGTTATTAGTTCAAGCCACAAAAGTATATTATCAAATAAATTAAAAACAGTAAAATTTAACATTTTAACCGATGAATCAACCGATATTGCAGCTGTAAAATCGGCATGTGTAGTAGTTCGGTATTTTAATGAGGAGGGTGGAAAAATTATAACATCATTATAAGAACTAACTTCTGTATTTAATAACAAAACAGAATCACGGTCTCAAGGCAATGCAGAACACTTATTCAGCACATTAATGGACACATTTTATAAATATGAAACACCGCCAAGTAACATTATTAGATTTGCATCAGATGGTTGTAATGTTATGATGGGCCAATACAACTTGGTTGCATCGAAATTTAAAGAACTCTGTCCAGGAATTTTCGTTTTGAAAATGTATATGCCATTCTCTGCATTTGTGCAGCAGCGAAGCATGCAAAAGCTTACCAAGATCGGTTGATGATCTTGCCCGAAACGTTTACGCTTTTTTTAAGGTAGGACAGGTCCTTTACAATACTCTTTTTACAAGTTGTATTTATACATTTATTCTTTATAGTCGAGCAGCAAACGACAGTGTGAATTCGGGCAATTTCAGATCTTTGCCGAAGTCGATGTACATAAAATTTTGCATCCTTCACAAATCCGATGACTTTCGGTTGCCGCAGTAGTGCAAAGAATGTTAAAACAATGGTCAGCTCTTAAATTGTTTTTTACATCGAAGCTATTAGATCAACGTTTACTGGCAGTCGAGTAAGTACACCAGGCTCTGCATGATCCATTTACAAAATTGTATTTTATGTTTTTAAACCATGTTTTGCCCTTAATAAAAGTTAATACTTTAAACTAATACTTTCAGTCCAAAAAAGTGTTGGTATATAAAATGCATGAAGTTATGACTAACACTTATAAAGAATTCCTGCTTTGTTTTATGGTATGTCGTTACGTCACAACAACCGATCTTTCATTAATTGATCCAACAAACAAAACCTATTTTATGCCTTCAAATCAATTGTACCTCGGGGTAGAAGTTTTAAATGAAATAAAAAAGAAGGAAATTTCAGATAGGCCTGATTTGCTAGAGCACTTTTTCGAACGATGTCAACAATTTTATAGTGTCCTTTGTACCGAAATTAAAAAAAGATATAATTTTGATGATTCAGTCCTATCAAAAATGTATATCTTTTCTCCAAATAATGCCATATCCAATAAAATTCGGAAACAATTTCCATCCTTAGCAGGCATATTAACACAAATGCCACGATTTTTTTCTCCCGAGGCTACGCAACAAATAGATGATGAATGGAGGATTCTACCTAATTACAATTTTCCGCCGGAATTCATAACTTTAGATAATAAAATTGATATTTTTTGTGGAAAACTTTATATATATAAAGATGAGGCAAATATTTCAGTTTTCATCAATTTGGCACGTTTTGTTTTAAACATATTATCTTTGCCCCATTGAAACGCAGCTTGCGAAAGAATTTTTAGTAAAGTTAATTTGGTTAAAACAAAAACTAGAAATTCATTTATTATAAACACAGTCAATGGCTGTCTTCTGACAAACCAATGTGTAAAGGAAGAAGGAAGCTGTGTTTTCCCCAAGCAAGGACATGATTTCTAGGATGACCAAAAAAAATATGTATCCTCCCAAGACTGAAGAAGTATCGTCTAATGAGGCCGAAAACAAGGACGAATTTTCAATAGAAAATGAATATTAGCACCATGTTTAACTTAATTTTATATTTCTTTTATATTTTTTTTGCCATATTAAATATTTTTAGGGCTATTATTAAAAAGGAATATCTATATTTTGTTACTATTTTGTTATTTGTATTTGTTTGCATTATTATTACAATATTGGTTTAATTTTAATTTTTTTTAATACCTCTTGTTAGCATTAATTTGAGTTTTGGTATTAGTTTATGTTTATGTTATTTGTATTTAATTTTGATAAATTAAAGTGCTGAATGAAAATTTGTTTATTATTTTAATTTTTTTTGACCATAAGGGCAACTCAAAACACATAAAACTGTATATTACCCAATGTTATAAAATTATTTCAAGTACGGTAATTCTGCTTCCAATGCGGTAATTACGGGCTACAAGTACGGTAATACAAAACTCTAAGGTTGGCAGCACTGTGGTCATTACATCATTAGTCTCTAATGCCATTTGGTGCGGTCGTTTGTAACCCTATATGATCTCGTATTCTGCGCATATACGTTTACCCTTCGCTTATAGTGAATATAAGAAATCACCTTTACTGAAATGGACAATAATAGTTACAAAGTCCAGCTAATAAGTTCGTGCCTAGAAACTTATTTAGATGCGTTTGCAGGTAAGTACCTCTGATTTTTCAAATATAGCATTACTTTTATAGCATTTCATTTTTAAATAGTGTTTATGTAGGGTGACTGGCGATTGGCATTTCAACAGAGAGGAGGCAAGAGTGAGGTGTTACCTATGTTTTTAGTTACTTTTTAGTTGAATAGAATTTTATTTATATATTTAATTTTGGTAGCTGAAATATTGTTTTTTTCTTTGTAAATGTTTTTTTATTGATTTTTAGTTAAAAGTGCATTGTTGTGTATTTAATTTTTAAATAAATATTTTTTTAATAATCATTTTAGTCCAGTGCTTTTTCATCTACTTTTTTTTGTATAACAATTAATACTTTTTGTTATGATATGATTGAAAAAATATAGTATTTTGGTTTAAGACGAGTCTAAACTAAGCAAGCAAACTGTCTTCAAACGTGTGCATACATTTTGTGCCCTGCATGATATGGAGGAAAGACGCTCCCGAATTTGTGGACTTAAATCTGTTCATCATGAAGTGCACAAAATATTTACAAAGGCTTAAAGACATTTTGCTTGGCTCGTAATTTGCACTAGACCTTAACGAAGATTATTAGTTAGCATTACTAAGATTATAATTTGTCACAAACAAAATAATAACAAAAACTATTTTTTTTTACTAAAATTGTTTTGTTAGAACAAAAACAGTTCTTTATCATGTCACAAATTTATTGGTTATTGTGACCAAAATTATTGATGGTCATACAAAAGTTATTAGTTGTCATAACAAAAATTATTGGTTGCTGATGCGATGAATAATATTAAAAGAAAGCAGAAAAGTTAGTTGTGAAGACTGAGCTTATTAGTTTCAGTGAAGAAGAACTACAGTTTGTGTACTCACTTTTTGCTTTATGATACCTTAAACACTTAGTTCTATTATCAACAAACTTAAAATTTTTAATAAAATTTGTAAAGTACTGCAACAATGTTCTTTATTTTAAATAACCAAAAAATTTAGTTACCTAAACCATAGTAAGAGTTCTAAAAAAGCTACTAGAGTTTTAGTTGCCGTAACGATAGAACCGTCCTGTTCCTCGTACTATTTTATACCTGCTCTTATAACTAATTTGTTGACCTGTCCTCTATGCTATCCACACTTTCAAGCTACTATTACAAAGTTTTTAGTTATGGCAGCCTTTTTTTCTCAGTGTGCAAAAACGCTAGAACTACAACCTAAAACTATAAAGTTATTTTCTGTCGTTTATCAAATTAGCAGTCTCTAAGCAATATGATGCATTGATCCAGATTTTTGATGGTCTCCAAGTAAAACTACCCTTATGACGTTGGGGTTGTCCCAGGGTTGGTTCAAGAGTTTGCAGCAGTTCTCACTGGAAGAGCTGCTCCGCCCGTACTTTTTCATAACTTAACACTGTTTAAGTATTGGATTTTGATCTTATCAAAATACCACTACCATATATTCCAAATTTCTTAACATTTAGGAAGTTCTTAGTTATAACAAAAAAATTTTTTTCATGATAACTTTATAGCTTTAATAAACACCCTGCAAAATTATATTAAGTATAAGCTTAGAAAGAAATATTTTTAATTTTTTACAGTAGGTTAAAATAAAACACGAATAATAATAAGTGGGGAATTATATTTTAATAATTAGATATAACAACGACAAAAGTTTTTTTTTATTTAAATTTGGCACAAAGCAAAAACAAGATTAAAAATTTACATCGTTATAATTTTGTCCGAAGAAACAGATTTTTGCACAAAGGTATATTTTATTAATTAATTATTGATATGACACATCAACCATAAAAATCTTAATAAATTAACCATACAAAACACAACGTCAAAATCGTATAATATATAAATAGGACTTTATTTTCAATTGATAATTAACAAAGAAAAAATTTACAAATTTCACACGTGACAACATGTTTAAATCCAATAATGTACAGCGAACGAAGCTAGGAATGTACAGTGGGAGAAAGTTTTTTTTCTCGCTTTCTTAAAATTTATTTGGTCATAGGATTTCTCTTATTTCTCACCAAAAATAAATTGGAAAACAAAATTATTTAAAAAATCTACTGCAAAATGGAATTAAGTTCAAGGTAATAGAGAGATACTAAAAGAATCTGTACAAAACCATAATTCAAATGTTTTTACGTACATGTCTTTTAGTGCCACCCTATAATATAGTGTGAGCAAAAACAATTACTGCGGCGCCCTATACAAATAGGACAATATAAACGTTACTTGGTCCATATGTGCATTACAATCAGTACAAGTGTACCTAAAAAAAGATATACGATACTGTTAAAAATTAATTGATATTTAGTCTTAAAATGGTAAAACAACAACTATATACACTAAAATATACAATTATTTCATAGTACCATCATGTTCAATTTCATATCATATATACAATAATAATTGGGGAACGCATATTATAAATATTTTTAAAGCACCATTTTCAAATTTCATATGCATTTAATATTTAAATATAGGGTGACAATATAAACAGAAATATACAGGCAGTGCCAAAAAAGACAAGCGGCACATAGGAAGACAAAAAATATATAATTACTATGTTGAAATAATTACTAAAAGGATACCCGTATTTTTCATAACAATTTTTTATACTTACATGCGTACAACAAGTGAGATATCTTGTACATCTATATTTAGAGGGCATAAAAAACTATCTATGTATAATACTCTTTCGCACCAAGACACGATTTATAAATTCTTTAAAAGTTCTTGTTTAAATGTAAATATGGCAGTCGTAGGAAATATTTGTTTTATTTATGTCTTTGTGGACACTATCACTTTTTGTTAGTAGTATAGCTGATTATAGATAATGCAACTAGTACGTAAATTAAAAAAAATAGTTTGATTTATTTTTTGGTGTTTAAAACTACGCAGTTTTTGACAAAGCTTATGAAAAAGTGATCAATAAAGTTCAATAAAACTAATAAAAAAGTAACGAATTAACCTACTAGTTTTTTGTATTTAAATAACTATTCGTAAAGAGAAAAAAATTGTGTGGCTTTTTTTCCTTACTTTGCATTGACAAAAGAGTACCTTAAGATTTTAAGAGAAATATTTGAAGATATTACAGTGGAGATGTTACACAACTTTCATTTATATAACTGGTCAATTTCTTTCATGGGTACCGAAATACAAAGTTCTTTTTCTCTAAGTTAAAGAGAGAACTGCAATGCTTAACGGATTCTCCGCTTGCACTGGCTGCTGCAAAATGTATTTTTGCATAGTGAATACTTCACGTGACACAACCTGAAATCCGCCAGCCCTCACGGCTTTTTCACAATGACCAACAAACTTAACTAATATGATTGTACCTTATATTTAAAACCCCTTTGGACGTTGCGACACTTCCTACGAAATAATTTATTCAATAAAGTGGTAGACGTGTAATGTTATGCCGATTAATCCGGTTTCCAGGGTGAAGAAGGAAAAAAAACGTAATGTCCCTTCTTGGATTAAAATATTGTGGAGTTAAACTAGCCTGTTGTTCAAATCTCTGAGTAGAGGCTGATCTGAAAGGACCATCAAACGTGAAATATATAAGAGAGGATCTATGTAATATAAGAGGTCTGAACATGAACATAAATGCCGTGTATGAACAAGTGTAAACAAACAGACCTCACATTTTAAGTCTAGCCTAGACGAAAGTAATTTCGGAACCAACCACGGTACATATGTTATATCCTGGACACCGATTTGGGTACAACTTTAGACTAACCGTCTTCATTAAAAGCGACATATCTTGCCAGCGGAAGAAGCTCTGGAACCCCCAGGGTTCGATGTTTTGTGGTTCAAAATAACAACTAAAAATCAAGGTATTTTTGCGTCCTCTACATACCACCCTGCGATAGACACTACAAAAAGCATTGTACCGACCTTGCTGATAAAATCAACGATTTGCAAGCAAACCATCCAAGTGCAAAATTTGTTATTGCGTTCACAATGTCAATTGGTTGACGTATTCTGGATTGAGAATTTTTTGCATTTAATCACAACCTAACGCAGCCTATAAGGGAGCCTATAGGGAGATTTTGCTAGCCTCCTGGATCTGTTTCTCACTGCAGATCCTGATCCTTACAATATTAGCTTACATACATCACTAGGTATATTAAATCACAAATTAATGACCGCAACATGAGGGACATTTCCGACATAACTTTGAAAAGCTCTTTAGACAGCAAACCGTAATTCGATAAAAGTTGCATCAAGGCAACAAACAAGAAAAATGCTGCCTATTGCAAATGGCGCTAAGACCCAAGGCTTGCAGATCATGTCAACTTTGGTGCCTTGAGAAATGCGTGCATTTAGATGATCGATACCTGCAAGAAAAATATATGAGAGAGTGAAAAACAAACTTCTCAATTGCTAAAATGGATCAAGATCATTCTGGTCTGTAGCAAAAGCACTTGGTCAAGATTTTTGTAGATCAAAAATTTTGCCATTGTTAAGGAAAGATTGTTCTATTGCAATGACCACAATGGAAAAGGCAGACTTGCTGGTCAGATAATCGCATCAAATTCTTCCGTAGTTCGACAAGGCAAAACACCATTGACTTTGCAAAGAAATCTTTGGTCACAGATATCCTAAAAAAGTTCTCAAAGGCTTGAACATTAATAAGGCCACATGCTCACACCATTAGGCAAATTGTTTTCTATTTCATAGAGAAGAGGTCTCTTCCTTAAAGGTGGTGCCCATCAATTACCGTCCGATTGCGTTAGTCCCGGAAATCACCAAGGCAATGAAAAAATTTGTCAGCCAGAAAAATAATAATCTGGATAAAAATAAACATCTGGAGCCCACCAACATTATTAGCGACCGTCAGTATGGTTTTCGAAAACACAGGTCTACTGGCAATCTGTTGGCCTATGCCACGCATGTTTGGTTTGAGGCTAACGAGAAATATGACGAATCTCGTGCAATAGCTCCAGATATTTCAAAAGCATTCGATAGGATCTGGCATAAAAACCTCTTAAACAAACTGCATTCTTATGGTTTGCCACCAACTCTCGTTGCTTGGCTTGGAATCTTCCTTGAGAACCGATCTTTGACTTGCTGATAACAGTACATGGGTGTCTTTCTTTAAGTCGCCCAATCAGATGACTTAAGCCGACACCCAGTGTCATAGGCATCGCCAGGTAACACCCATTAATGCCGACCTTATCATTATATTGGTGTAGGACGAGAGGCTGCTGTATTTACAAAGAAGGTTGCCTCTGCTGCCCCAAGCCTTATTATATCTGGACTTACTTTGCCACTGTCTTCTTCAGTTGTTTTGTTAAATGTGAAGTTGGAAGAAATATATCTTTGCATGATCATGTATCGGGAGTAGCTAAAGCGGATTCTCAAAAACTTGGGGCTCTTTTTGAAACGAAACGGCTGTATAAACCGCAAGAGCTTTTAATGCTTTACAAGGCTCAGATTCATCCATCTCTTGATTATTGCTCTCACATATAGAACTCTGCACTCAAGCACACTTTGAGCCTTCTTGATCCCATCCAGAAAAGTAAATACGTCTTGTAGTAGATACAGAGATCACACGAAGCTTGAACAGGTTGAAGCATAGAAGGAAGTTCCTTTTATTCATACCATCACGGTAGATGCTTTTCCGAACTGGCTCGTATCATTCATCCTAGATATAGCTCTAGTGCAAGATCTACTCGACAGGCAGATGCGATTCTTGAATATCGAGTACATCAGCCGTCGCGTCGCCTAGAACGTCGCTGTATCGGGACTTTTTACGGAGAAGTGCAAGTCTGTGGGATCAATTCCCAAAGCACGTCTTTCCCGAATATTACAATTTGCAGAATTTAAAGAAAAATATTCATAGACACTTTCATAGCACTGGTGCTACTTGTGGTACTAGAGTACCATAGAGTTTGCCCTTTTGTGCCAATGTAATCCGTAAAAAATAAATAAAACTTGAATTTGTTTATGTTCGTATTTAAACTAATTGATAGTGTTGAACTGTTAAATTATCAAATTCATATAATAGAAGCAAGAAATTATTTGAAAATCAATCAGCTGTACTACTAAAATAAAGAAATCTGTAGATGCACGCAAAATGTCCACTTTCCGCACTCCCGCTGCCGTCACGCCACGAACTGGACCAGGAAGTTCGACGGATGATGTCCAACGGCGTGGTCCCATTGGTCGTGGTGGTGTGACGGCGGCCCTATGCGTTAAATGATGCTTTCCCGATTTTTATCCAGTTCGTCTTCTTCGTCCAGGGAAGAGGTAGTCGGAGATCCACATATTTGCATTTCTATTTCAGCCAATCTGTAATTTTTTAAATCGGTGATTTACATTTTAACGAAAATTTAAAAAAATGTGAAAATTAAATTTTTTCCAATTAAAGTATTATTAAGTGTAGTAGCAAATTCAGTATATGGTGGTTCATCAAAAATAGCCTAGCAAGGAATAAATAAATAAATACCCCATTTAAAACAAATATGGGTAAATGCCATTACGGGGTTGAAGTTATAGGGATGGATTTTATATATACAGGGTGGGCAAATAAGCGTGGTGGTTTTTTTCATTGATATAAATGGGAGCATGAGAAAATTCTAAAAATTCTAAACCATTTATTCGATTTTAGCAATTCAAAATTTGTTTGCAAGATCAATGTAGCTGTTTTAAATGTCTGATCTCATTACTACTCTATATTTCTTAATAAAAGAGCTAGAGGCGGCAATTTGTAACAATTCCAATTTTTTTCATTTTATTCCAAAAGTTTAGATTAAATAATATATTTTTTACATACAGCATATTTGAAAAGTAGATAAAATTTGCAAAAATATGATGAAAACCGGACAATGATATTCTTTGTACGTTTTAAAGTTATAGCGAATTAAATTTTTTTACGCACTGAGTTAAAACTTATGGATCGTCATCTAGCGTTTGGCCTTAGAAAGTGTAATTACGTATCAAATACTTAATAGACCCACTCTAATTCTTATCAATTTGGTTTTTGAATACTTCTATCTCGATTATTTGTAAAATGCCTTTTTTCAGATGATGAAGCTGTTGATATGATTGCGGGTTTCTTTAAGTGCTTTCAAAATGCAGTAATAGCCGAAAGACAGTAGCCCATTCGCCAAAACTATTAGTATAGATAATTTTTGTCACAGAATCTGTGGATCGATGAATTTTAGATGGCGGCACTTTCAATTATATCGAAAGTAGAGGTCAACTTCGTTATTTTAAATGGATATAAATATCAGCGTCTTGTAATCTGCAGATTTCTGTAGCAAATTCTTTATTAATATTAGATCGTCATTTATGCCATACCCCGATCTGAATCCAGCTTGTATTCTGGGCCGATAAAAGTCGAGCCTAGCCTCCCGTCATGGCCACTTTTATAATAATAAAAAAAAACCATTGTTGCCACAGGTACAGACCCTGAGGTACTTGTCCACCCTGTCCACATTGCGCAATGAAAAGACTCAACAATCTCGAGGATTTCAGTTCTATCTGTAGTAATGTTTTATCCTGTATCTATTTTTGCTGCTTGTATTGTTCATGTTCATTCGCTATTGATCTTTTTATCTCATTTGTGTTGGTTTCTCTTCGGTTACTTCGGATCTATCGGTGGATGTCGTTATTTAATTCCTTTAGTGTTGTGTAATTGAAGTCGTATTTTTTGGTCGGCTGTCCTCTTTTATTTAGAAGCTCATTAGTATTTTAGCTTAGTTTTTCTTTGTGACTTGTGACTGCCAGACAATTTTTTTTTCTGTTTCTTTTAGTGCATTTGTTATTTTGTTACTTATTTCCTCAACATCCCTTAGGCAGCCTTCTAAATTTTGTATAGATGTCTTGCTAGTGTATCTTTATATTTATAGTTGTTCTCTGGGGAAATCTATTTCTTCTTTCTGATTTTAGGATCATCTGAGTTCTTTCTATTTTTTCTCATATATGAAGAGAAAAGCAATCTGATAAGGTTGTTTTAATAAAGCCCTCATTTACCTCTAAAACCTGTTTACCTGGCAAAACCAACATCATCCTTATTCTTCAGAAATACTCCTCAAGACCCTAAAATAAAACATGTCAAGCCAATGCAATGCCAGGCCTATCCATATATATAACATAAATAGGTATTATTAACTCCCAAAATATACAATTCCATCCAATGTAAAACTGAAACAAAATGAATGTCATACACAAATTAAGTAAAATGACATGATGCAAAAAACCAAAGGTAAAAATTTTGACTAAAATCTACCTAACAAAAATTCAATCGTATCTTTACTTGGATTAATCTGAGATCGCTACCTCTGTCGAATCGAAAATCTGTTAAGCACTTCGATGTCTTTGATTATTTATTTTTTGTTTCTTATAATAAAAATCATCTTATTCTTGGGTCTATCGTCTGGGCCTATTATTGTCGACTTACGTTGGAGTTTTTTGTCATATATTGATTTTCTTAATGCAAAAAGTTGAGTAATCTTTTTTCTCGCTAATCCCGTTCCCCAAATTCATATTTACCCATTGCTACCGCTGCAGGATCTCACTGGAAAACCATTTTCACATTAAAATCGTCTGTGAGTATTGCTTGAAATGCCATTCCAGGTCCTGATTAAAATTTTCAATTTCTTCGTCTGAGTGGATTAGAGACTTTGGAGTATGTCTATTAGTTTGAAGCTATACCTTATAATTAGTTTAAAGACAAGGTATCTAATGTTGGAGTTTATGCTGTCAATTTTTATTAAATTTCGGGTGTATTTTCTGTGTATGATAAATTCTACTCCATCATTTGAGATGTTTTATTCTTCTCTAAAATGAAATATAAGTCCTGATTTAAGTAAAATTTGGTCTTTTCCTTTTCTTCTTATTTCGGGTGGGGCATTACTGGCGTCAGATGTCCCACTTTATTTTTATCAGTTCTTTCTCCAATTCCATTATATTCGTGGACAATATAAGAGTTCGCACGTTATATGAAGCAATGTGCATTCGTCGCTTTTTGTAGTACCTGGATTCAACCATTCAACTAAAATAATGTTAGTTGGCACGAAGTTTATGTAAATTAGGAGTAGGTTCATGTGAAGTATTCCTCAAAGGCCACTTTGTAGATCAGTGAAGGTGGCTTATAAAAAGTTGCCAATCATGTTTGCACTATGAATAAGACAACAGTCTTGTTGATTTAATTTTAATTCATATTTAGCTGCCAAAGAATAGGAGTTATAGAAAAAGAATAGAATTATTATTATTATTATTATTATTATTATTATTATTATTATTATTATTATTATTATTATTATTATTATTATTATTATTATTATTATTATTATTATTATTATTATTATTATTATTATTATTATTATTATTATTATTATTATTATATATTATATAGGATAGCTAATTATCTAGTGAAGAACACTTTTTCACTAAATACCATTCCCTTTGTTTGGGTTCCCTAAAAAAAAGGGTTTTTGGGTCGTTTGCAAGTTATAACATTTAAATTTGTTATGCTTTATAATATTACTGTTTGGCGGAAAATTGCAAACAAGTTCCGAAGTAAGTAGCACATTCGTTGCAGAGCGTAAGGTTACTGTACTTTACGTGCAAATTAATAGGATTGATAGGATCGAATACATATATATGTTATAATCGACACTTTATATGTAGTATAAATATATATTAACGTCATAATACACTGCGCACCAAAATTAACGCATAATCTTAGAAATTGCATTAGTTTCTTCAAATGTTTTTTTTTGTCCTTCCAGCTCGTTTTTTATTTTTCTAGTTTAATATATAAATAATTAAAATAAAAATACATAATGTGGTCTTAAAATGTTATTCCAAAATAACTCAAATAATTCTATTACAAGATATATAAATTTTGACATTCAAAAAAAATCAATGACGGAATTGGATTGATTGCTCTATTGGATTCATATACGAGCTTCTGGAAAGCCAATCCATGGTAGCGATTTGGATTTCTTCAATGTACTCCTGTACCACCCTTACCACATGTGGTCGCGCATTATCGTGCATAAGCAGGAAATTATCTCCAAGATAGGGGGCGAATGGGACCACATGATCTTCTAAAATGTCTGTAATGTACATACCTCTGTGTAGTAAGCCATCCTCTATCTACAAGTACTAGTTCTATGCGGCCCTCCATATTATTCCCATCCCACACCATTACTGACCCGCCACCGTAACTAACGGTTCCCTCTATATTGCACTGCGCATATCATTCTCCTCGCCTTTGGTTCACTCTATTAAGTCTATCGTCAGAAAAAAGACAAGATTCATCGCTAAACATAATCTGTGCGTAATCTTCATTTACTCTGGTGAGTAATGGATTAGTAGCTACTCTAGCAGGCTTATATTGGTCTCTGCTAGCCTTATCCTGATTTTGTTTTGACTTATTCTAAAATTGTAACTCTCCAGGAATTCATTTTGTAAAGAAGTGTAGTCACAAACCATTGTCTTAAGGTAACGAAACATTGTCAGTTTTACATGATCCTGACCAGGTCTTCTAATGCTACTATCAGTTTTTGCAAACCGACTGAAACTTGCTTTACTGAAGTAAAGCATAAAATTCTGACTGGAAAAATATGAACATAAACTTTTTTTTATATTTGTTCGTTTTTGCCTCTAAAGAGGTATGCATTTGTTTAAAATTTATCGAAAATCAACCGTCAATATTCCAGTTTTAACAATACATGAACTTCTATGTACTTATATAATTATGCGTTAATTTTAGAGCACAGTGTATGAATTATTTATCATCAAACTTAGTCAAAAGCCAACTGAAACCGAGTTCCATCTGGAACCCTTGGAACTTATTTTTTACCTATGTTCTAGTTCTCATTCTTGCTGACGCAGCTGTAGACTCATTGCGGCATTTTCTGATTTCACCATTTGAAGTCGGTCCCTAAGTCTTTTAATTTCCTGTTTAATTTAATTGTAACTCTCCAGGAATTCATTTTGTAAAGAAGTGTAGTCACAAACCATTGTCTTAAAGTACAAATTCGTAAAAATTGGTTCTCATTGGAACATTGTTAGTTTTACATGATCCTGACCAGGTCTTTTAATGCTACTACCAGTTTTTTCAAAACGGACTCAAAACTCTGGAGATGGTTGACTAGTTGACATTAGATCTTTCAGCAAGCTGAATTTGGGTATACCCTTCTTTGTAAAGAATAACAACTCTAATATAGTGAACGGCTCACAAATTGCGGTTTTCTCATTGTGGCGGATTTATTTTGCAAGAACTCAATATGCAAAGTTAATATCACGTCGAATATCGAAACTCCACTGAAGTAAAGCATACAATTCTGACTGAAAAAATATGAACATAAACTTTTTTATCTTTGTTCGTTTTTTGCCTCTAAAGAGGCATGCATTTGTTTAAAATTTATCAAAAATCAATTGTCAATATTCCAGTTTTAACAATGCATGTAAATCTATGTACTTATATAATTATACGTTAATTTTAGAGCACAGTGTATGAATCATTTATCATCAAACTTAGTGAAAAGCCAATTCTATCTGGAACCCTTGAAACTTATTTCTTACCTGTGTTCTAGTTCCCATTGTTGCTGACTCAGCTTCAGACTCATTGCGGCATTTTCTGATTCCACCATCTGAAGTCGCTCCCTAAGTCTTTTAATTTCCTGCTCTAGGATTTCATGTGACGCAGTCTCATGAGGAGTTGTTCTTCCTGACATCAGCTGAGTCATACTCTCTCCTCCATTAATCGTAGTACCTGAGATAAATTAATATTTTTAATGTTATTTATATCAAATTTGATTAACAACGATGGCTTGAATACAAATCTCATTACCTGATCTCGCATGTGAACTCTGATGTCGACTTTGTCGGCTCTGACGACTTTTGTCGCTACTAGTCGAACCACCAGGGCTGTCCGGAGTCTGTACGGGTTGTATGCTCTGAGGGGGAGAGATGGTGCCCTGAGGTCTGCTAAAGATGGGAAGCGGACCTACTAAAGATATCGGAGGAATCCACATATCTTCCAAAGTCACTTTACCACGTGATTCTACTAGTCCTGGGGTTGATTGACTTCGACCCATAGCCGCTAAAAATATTATTTATGATAAAAGTTGTAAGAATTGCTTTAATTTTCAGTAGTAGGATCATTGAAAAATTTTAAATGAACCTCTTCATGGATTTTAAGCTAACATCTTACGCAAAGCTTTCAAGAGACCATTTTAAACCTAAGTCATGCAAATACCGCCGGTGGAATTTAAAAACCAGACCGTAAAACCCCTTTTACCGCACAAAATCCTTTCAAGATTGCAGGAAAGAGCGGGAGTGCAGAGAATTTTAAATTTATACATCGAGGTCTTTGAATCAAACTCCGTAAAAAAATGCCAACCGATTCATATAAAATGCTTACAGATAAGCGCTATATCAAGAACCGACAGTCAATTTTCCTCTCGACTAGTCTGACTGATTTCCAATTCTCGATTTAGTAACTGACAGCCCCGAATAGCAAAGACATGATTTAGTGTTTAGGGTCGGTAAATAATCTAGGACAAGGGGTAACAAAATTAAAGGGGGGATAAGAGGATATTAAAGGGTTGAGAAGCGGGAATCAATTGTGGGAGGGTCACTAGTTTCCCTAATAATAAATTGCTAATTTAAGATGTTTTTGAGGTCACACTGTTAAGAATAAATATTGAATATAAGTGATACAATATTAAATAATACAGCCTAAAATATATTATTGATGTGGGTATTGCAACTTTTGCAAATAAAATTATTCTCTGTAAAAAGCTGAATTTTTTAAATTTCCCAGAAGAAGAAATGTTAGAAATTTTGAAACTAAGTTATGTAAACTATACTTACCACATTACAACAATTATTCTTAGTGCTTTACGCTAGCGCAAATAACTCGCATAAGTTTTCTTCGATAAGAGTAAATTAGTAACAAGCAGTTTAAAGTACTTTCATTGATACTAAGACAAAAATACTATTTTAAATTTAAAAAAAAACCATTTACCAAAAAAATAATGATTTTCCGCGCTGGTGTGGACTTTACTGGATGATCGGATATTTAATATGAGCTAATATCTGTAACTATATAATTTTTTCTGTGTTTAGCAATTTACTATCAAAAACATCCAACCATGATTATGGTGTATATGAATATGCAACTATGATATACTATGCATAATCATGGTTGCATCAAGCTTCTCTAAGTAAAATCATTTATATTTTTAACGCATTTTCCAATAGTTTGCGTGGTCTTCATGATAGGTAAATTAGTTACCGTTGAAGTTCTAAGGTAACCATGGCGAAAAGTCACTCTTTGTCCAGCAAATGGATAATTTTTAAAAAGCAAAAACTACAAAATTCCAACTGAAAAATACGAGATGGTAAAACAGAATTAATTTATACCTCACTGATTCTGCAAAGTTTGGAAATTTTCTAGATTTGAGTTGCTCGCCTTGCTTGAATGAATTTGTTTTTTGTTGTCTTGCACATCAGGGAGATTCATTTCTCCTAATTATGGGCTGCTTTTTACTTAACTGTATTGAATATCGCTTCTAGCCGGACTAACATTTTAGGGATTGTAGTAATTTGCCTCAAAGAGTTAAATATTATCTTTGAGCTTCTAAAATTTTTGTATTTTCTGGTGTATCTTAATAAATATTATCTTTATGCCTTATATTTATTTTCAGCATTGAATGACTTTCATTGGTTGCTGTTTCGTTGGCTGCTTTTATTTTCTAAAATATTTTGGTATGACCTTTTTATTTTTTAAATATTACTTATGTGTCAGCGCACGTCTAATCATCCTGCACTTACCTAGAATAACAGCAATTTGGGCTTTTTTAATTACATCTTTTTGGGTTTTCTATTTGTAGATTTTTTAGTTCTTCCAGGAGATGTTTTTCGACCAGCCCATTTTCAGATACTATAAAAAAGTGGAAGGTTACTGTTCTCAGTTGATGGATGGCTTTTAATTCACATGCTAAATCGATGTATTTTGTAATTTTTTTGCTCCATACCTCTTTTATGTTATTGTCTTCCGAGATCGTTATGTCAATTATCGGAGCCGTTTTCTCTAGTCTGGTAAACATCAAAATATCTGGACGATTGTGGATAGTTTCTTTATCTGCTACATTTCTTAAGTCCCAGTCGACTTTTGCTTTTTCGTTTTCAACTTTGTCTTTAGGTTTGTACTTGTAGTACGAAATTTTTTGGATTATAAGTTTATATTTGTGACATATTGCTTGGTGAAGGATTTTGACTGCATTGTAATTTCGTTGTTTCTAATTTCTTGGGGCCAGGTAAGTGCAACCTGCTTCTAGGTGCTGAATAGTCTCGGATTTGTTATTGCAAAGTCTGCATCTATTATTTGGTTATCGATAGTGTTTTGATGCCATTACGTGGTCCTATAGCTGCAATAAACCCTTCAGTCTCCATTCGTGGAAAGCTGTCATTTAAATATAATGCCGAAAGATTAGCGTCTGCATTATCCGAGTATAAGGCAGCTGCAAATCTTCCATGTAGATGTTTTTATTTCCCCTCTATTTCTAGGTTTTTGTAATAATCTTTATTTTCTTTTCAGGTGCCACGTTGTCTGTGAGATTTAGAGGAGTCAATTGGTAATCTATGGAGAAGAGTGCTTGGTGCAGTGGATGTTGAACTGATCTAAGGTAAGTAAGTATGCATATTTCCTATATCTTTTGCGTGATTCTCTTTTAGGTTCCTTATACTTCCCCCCCCCATTTTTCCTTGCAGGTATAGTCTATTGATAAAGGAGTATAGGTAATAGAAGTGGCGCTTTGTTAGTGACGTTCTTATATTCAGGCGATCCAGTCTCCTAAGGTCTGTTTGGCTTCATTTTAAAGGTGTTCGTGACAACAGGTAGTCCCAGGAGTTGATGGCTTCAATTTTTGAGCGGAAGTATAATTCTGCTTTTAGTATTATATTTAATCTCTTTTTCAGGTCTTGTTCTTTTTGATCGTTTACTGTTGTATATTCGATGTTCGCCGCTGTTGCTGTAAACTCTGAGAAATCTTCAAGTATGATGTTCTCTAAGCTTTACATTTTGCCCGATTTTATGTTCATAAAGGTAAAGTTCTCAGCTCCAAATATCATTTTAATATCATTGATTGAATTGATTTTTGAGTGGGTTTTCATTAGTTCCATAAAGTTTTAGTTTGTTCATGTACACTCAATCGCTGATGGTTTTCGGGTTTCTAATTTGTACGTACCCCTTGGCACAACATATTGCGGGCTCAAGCTATCGTCCTGAAAAATTCCGCGTTTTACTTTAAGAGCTTTCGTTGTATAGCTGGTTGATGGTACTCTGAACGTCAAGTAAGTTTCCCATTTTCCGATGAGTGTTTGCAAACTTTCTTTAGCCAAGAATAGGGAACAGAGTTAAATGCCATATGGTAGTCCTTCCAGGCTACCGAAAGGTTTCTTCTCTTCTGCCTCACATTGTTGGTTACTGCCAAGTCAACTACTAGCCATTCTCTGCTGCCCCGAGCTTTTGATGTAGATCGTTTTGTTCTTTGACCAAGATGTTGCTTCTTTTGATGTGGTTATCTATTTTTTATGTGGTGCCCACTGTAAAGATCTTATAAATAATAGGAAGATAAGTTATTGTTCTGTAGTTTTTGGGATCTCTGTCATTTTTTGGAAAAAGGTAAGTTATTCTTTGGGTGAAGAAATTGGGGGTTAATGCGGGTTAATCTATGGATTTCTTGGAAAAATTGCTGTGCAAGGGTGTTGTCAACCTCAGTTTTCTGTTTCTGTTCTGAACCTTATTTTGCCACCAGTAGGCCTGGATCTGCTCTATTTCTGACCCTTTCTAGTTTGTTACTAGTAAAAATTATTTTTTTTTTACCAAATATCCTATTTTATTCAGATGAATCTTCTTTTCCATTACGTGAGAAACACAATTCTTCCATTATTCGGTATTGGTCTCGGAAAAATTAGCACAGAAGTTTTCAATTCCAAACTCAGTATCCTGAAATTGAATGTTTGGGCTGGTATGTTGAGCGACATAATATCGGACCATTTTTTATTGACAGTCCTTTAAACGCTCAAAAATACCTTGAGTTGGTACAAAACCAAGTACTTGCTTCCATTCAAATCCTCCCTGATTTAGACTATTTTCAACAAGACGGCTGTCCTGCTCATAATGTGGTTGGGATAAAAGAATTTTGAACAAATCCGAACCATCTTATTACTAGGCTTGGCGATATTAAATGATCTCCTAGATCTTCAGATTTGTCCCCAAATGACTTTTATTTAAGGTTATCATAGAAAGCATCAATGAGACCATTTACAAACATGAATTTAGTAGGACAACAAATTTAGAGGAGCTGTGAAAGAAAATTCAAGATGCAAACTCTTATTGGATAGCTAAAGAAGCAGATCTATTTGAGCCTTTTATTTAAAGAATTAATTTTTGTTTAGTTATAACTGTATTTTTGAATAAGATTCACATTTTTGTACTTTTATCAAAATGTATATTTTGTTTTTATTTAACAGCGCATTAATTTTCATCAGGCGATACACTCAGGCGATCATAATAAACATTTTAAGGTTACAATTCTATGTAGGTTATAGACTGATATATGTAAAGCCTGCACCACAAAAATATTTTAGAAATACCTGAAATTTCGCGTAATATTTTTCAAAATTTTATTGGAATATATACAATTACCCTCAATAAAGTCAAACGTTAACGCGTACTGAAAAACAATGACGTAGCAGGCAAGTAGCAGAGCGCTTGAGCGTTTTTTTTTAGTGACCTAGTAGTATTCTGGTTCGAGTTGATTTTTTGAATAAAGCTCTGACTATTATTATAACTAACATATTTTTGGTACTTTATTTGCTTTTTGTGCTAAAGTTTTAAAGATTTTTTGACGCTTATCATTGATTCTTTTTTATAATTGATTCGTTTTATTTCTATTTATGTGTATTTTAGCATAACATCTATTTAGGCAGATAACATATTTAAAATACCAACAGTTTTTGAAACCAAGCATTTCCGATTCCCTCAGAAAAAGAAAACAGTTTTCATACCCATAAAACATCAATTTCATATATATAATAAGCCCGTAAACTTCAATTCCTTCGATATACGCTAATATTTCTCGCATATCCGCATGATTTTCTCGAGTTTCGGCCTCGGGTGGTGAGAGTGTGGGTTGGAGGGCTGCGAAAAGATCCCTTTTATTTGCTCCAGGTGCCCGAGACGCCGCGAATCAGGACCCTGGAAAAATTGCCTCATACATTTTCCATGCCGGCTGCATATAATCTTTTGCCTTCATGAACTCCAATTTAATTCCTATGTATAATACAAGAGGCCTGAATCCGAGGGGCCCTTACATTTCGAGACCTTGCCTAATATCTTGAAGGTTTTTACTGCTTTTTTTAAGCTCCAGACATAGAAGGACTAATTGTAAAAAACTGTTGTTTTAATTTTTTATTTCTTAGGCCGTAATATGTCTTTAAATTTTAAATACTTCGCAGCCTCTTGGCATAGATTTTACTTAAAAGACTTAAATATATAAACTCTTATATTCTAAATATCCTTATTTTTATGAAACAATAGTCCAAAGCATAAAATTAATATTAAACAAAAAAAATTCTTTGCTGTAAAAAAATACGATAATTCAATAAATATAATAATTCACTCTAAATAACTTTACTGGACTAATATTTAGACTTTCGACGCTCCTTTCCAAGTGTTTAGCTTGTCAGATCAGCATAAACCGCTAAAAGGCAATTTTAATTCGTTCATTAAAAAATTAAAAGATATTTATTTTGAGGATACTCATAGGATCATAAAATTTTATGATTAGGCGACTTTATCATCAGTGCTAGATTATTTACTAGCATACTCTTGTTTAAATTTGAAAGCGGTAGAAGATTATAAGTATATGTATGACGAATTCTGAAAACAAGTAATAAAGTGCTATGACAATTTCATAAGCACGCATCTTAAAAAAAAAAATATAACGAAACCTTAGCGTCCTTGGGTCATAGAGAATATTACAGTTTATGAAGATGCCTCGAAATATGGCTTTAAATGGCTTTCAACGTTAATGTAGTCAGACCAGTGGCGTGACTGTAGAAGCACATGAGAACGTACACAAATTAAATATTAAGAAATATCCATTTAATAATTATTTCTGAAATAAAGTCTGAATCTCTCTAATATTTTATCGCATAACGTCAAACCAGTTAAATGTAGAATGGGAAAATGGGATCATGTACACGGGATATACGACATTTCTCTTCACTATTCTGGTTACCCGATATATCCACAAAGGGTAAATCTAGAGTTGAAATATATGACAAAAATCTAGGTGTGTGGATGCAGTACAACTAACCGTTTATTTTGTTTTTGCGATTTGTTGTTTAGTCACGAGGTTGCAGAGTCTGCCTCGACAAAAATTGAATAACCAACTTGGGACATTAATCACACAAAATTGGGGAGCCTAAAAACACTCAAGCTCATATCACGAGACTGTTTTACACCTAACCAAAACTCTTTATCTTACTCTTGACACGTGTAGCTAACGATGTTAACATATTCACGAAAAGATTAAAACTTAAGTTTTAAAGAGTAAAGTAAAGAATTTTGGTGGTAAAACTATTCAGTGATTTGAGTGTCACACCAAAGATTCCAACCATAGGACCACTCAAGCTCGTATCAATGTGCAAATGGAAATACAGCTTTTGGAAAAAGTAGATATATGATAGCAGTTTGGTATAGACGGACTACTTAACAGCAAAACGATTAAGTTAGAAAGAACATGTATCAGCTTTCAAAAATTATTGATTGTATAAAATTTTGCAGCTTTTGAGTTAGATCCACGGTCACAACGAAGGGGTTTAATAAATTTTACGGCCGAATTAGACATGACACTTAAAGAGTATTTTGAAAAATCTACAGTATCGAAAGGGATTTTAAAAATCATTCAAAATGACTTGTTATATTGCATGTTGTAAGTGGTTCAAGAAAATAAATTTTAAAACCTCATATTGTTGCTGTCATGGCTAACGAAACAAGAGATGTAGTTAATTATTACCATGACTATAGTATTTAGGTATATTTGTCTAGATGGAAGACCGGTTGAACGTTTTTGGAATTTTGTCACTTCAGCTGACCACGATGAAGTAAGTCTTCTAGAATGTATAAAAACTTATTAATTATAATTGCTAGATATTAAGTGGATGTCTTGGAGATGTTCAAGCCTTGTTTAACGTAATTATATTTATACTTTTTTCGTTCACTGCTATGCCCACGAGCTAAATTTAATCTTATCTCAAGCTACTAGCCAAAATCAAAAAATGTGGGTATTTTTTTCAAATTTTTCTATCATTCTTCATAACGAGTTATAGTTTTGGATAAAACTATAAATAAATAAAGTTGTGTTGTTGAGCAAGAGCTCCTAGATGGTCTGCTACAAGATGGAATTATAAAAGTAGATAGATCGCGAATTGTTAATAAAATGCATGTGAGAAATAGAAGCTACTTCAAAACAAACTGTTCTATCAACCAAGCTATTGGTATAGGCCTTATGTTACAGGATTCTAAGTTTGTGTTCTGGCTAACTGTATTTCATCGAACTCCAACATTTTAAATTTAATCAATAAGCATGCTCCTATCGTTCAGAAAAAAACTACTGAAAGGGAAAATAAACCATGGATTACTCCTAATATTAAATTTTTAATGGAATTGCGGGATAAAGCTAATAATAATTACCTGAAAGATAAAAGAGACTCACGTTTACAATATTATCGAGAAATGCGAAATTATACCAAACACGCCATTGTACGGGAAAAAATTGCATATTTCGATTTAGTCAGTTTAAAAAAAGGGAAGGATTTCTGAGCAACCGCAAAAAAACCTTAACATTACTCAAGACACAAAACCTGATGTTCATCCTCACTTGGTCACAAATATTTTTTTATATCATTATTAGGCGAAACAAGTCTGATAAAATTATAAATTCTATAAAAACAAATGCAGTCGGTGAAGATGGAATTTCTATACGTGATATTAAGCTTTGTTTTTCATTTTGTCAAAAGCCTCTTTTAAACAAGCAGATAGATCGCAATTAATTATACTTGTATCTTAAAAAACGTATATCTAGATATATGAAAACAAGCAAATATTATACCGTTACCTAAGATATCCAATCCTGTAAATTTTAAGGATCTGAGACCAATTACTATTTTACCTGCAGTTCCAAAAATATTAGAAAAACACAAATCTAATCAATTAACCATTTTTTTTAAAATTAATGAGCGTAATTCCTGATTGTCAGTCTGGTTTTCGAAAAAATTTCAGTACTACCACATCTCTAGTAAAATTCATCAATGATATTAGAACTAATCTGGATAAAAAAGAAATAACATGCGTTGGACTTTTAGATCTTAGTAAGGCTTTTGATACTATTAATCATGAAATGCTTTTAGCCAAACTAACATATTTTGGATTGTCTAAAGATGCAATCTATTTTTTTAAATCGTATCTTTAAAACTGAGCGCACTGTGTTTGTTTAAGAACAGAATTTGGCAATACCATCAAATCCAACTTTTTACCTATGAATGCAGGGGTACCACAGGGATCTATATTGGGGCCACTCCTTTTCTTTGTTTATGTAGCAGATATGCACATACAGCAATACGCTGATGCCCCTCATTATTTTTCTCCGAGTGATTTTCCCATATTTCAACAAACTTTTAATGAGAAAACATGATTCATCAGTATGTACAAAATCATAACTTAAGACTTAATGCAAACAAATCATCGATTATTCTTTTTGGTAACAATAAAAATCAAGTAACAGAAAATAAATTATCTGACACTATTTATATTCATATAAATTCCACCTCTCTGCCAGTAGTTACTAAAGCGAAAAATTTGGAAATGTTTTTTGATAATGCCCTCTCATTTCAAACTCACATTAAACAAAAACTTGGTATAGCATATATTCGTTTAAAAAAAATAAACTACTTAAAAAAATATTTTCCACCAAAAACTAAATATTATCTATGCAATTCTCTTGTTTTATCAATTTTCGACTATGGAGATATCGTTTATCACAACTCTCTTACATTAGCTAACTTTAAATCTATTCAAAAATTACAAAATAGATGCATGCGTTTTTCATTTCATATAGCTTTCAAAAAGCACATTACCACACATTTGAATAATAATTCGATTTCATCAATGTTTAATAAACGCAAATCATATTTTTTTGTTTATATACCGAGTAATAAAAAGTGGAGATCCACCATATCTAAGGGCATTTTTTAGTGCTCGTGACCATACTCACTCTACTAGAAATATAGCTGATTTAAATATTCTGATGTGAAATAGTCTTCTACATGATGTAAAACAAATATCGCCTAACCTTTACAAGGACTTTATTAAATCGCGTCTTCTGGAGGAGCAAAGGAGATAATTTAAACTTATTTATTTTAAGCATGTTCATATATTTGTATTGCATCTGCTTAAGTGGTTTAAAAAAGCTCCTCGTAATTTAAATTATTTTTTTACATTATTAATTTTTTGTTGTTGTTAATGTTCGCCTGCCTTATGCATATCTTGAGTTTCCACTAACAATTGAAATTTACATTTCATTACTTTGTTTTTGCTTGGTTCTCGGTAGTCGTTTCTTCCCTTTTGCACACTTTTTTCTGTATTTATTGCTCCCTTTCGCGCCTCATACCTTTAGGATGTATAAGTTTTCTTTCTAACTTACACTTATATATCTCAGAATTATATGTAATTTTATTTTATGTGTTAACCTAGTTTTAATATTTTATAATTGAACTATACCTCTATATTACTTGTAAAGTATTATAGAAAGCTGGGCTACTTCACACAAGCTTGTATTCAAACGAGTCTTGTGGATTGGTTATATAATCGCGAGGTAGTCCTTATTTGTCATATTTTTTTATTATTATTGTGTTGTAACTATAACTCTGTATCTTAAGGACAAATAAAAAAGTATTGAAGTTGAAGTGAATATTACCACATGCTGATATTTTATATAATCAATTACAAAAAACAGAGACTTACTCAGTACAAATACACATAGCCGTAAAGTGTTTTAGAAACTGTATGCAAAAAAAGAGAGAGCCGACTAGTATGACTCAAACTAAAAGGCGCCTTATAAAGGAAAACCATAATTACACACGTAAAAGATAGATTTTCTTTTCCAGATCATTTAAGTGCAGTTATTTTTCTTTACTGTGACAAATGTTCACATAATGAAGAACATTTTCCATTGCAATACTTGGAAAATGTGGTACAAGCATAAGCGTTTTTAGATAAAGTGCGCTTTCAGGCTGAATTAGAATTAATTTATCGAATACCTGATTTCGGAAATGTCAGTGGTGCCATTAGTTTTTTATAGAAAATAATCTTTAAAACATATTTTTTGCCACCTTTACACTTTTACAAATAATTGTTAACATACACATGACAACGGCCGAAGATGAACGATGCTTTTCAACATTGAAGAGAATAAAGACTGTTACGAAGTTCTATGAATGAAGGAAGACTGTTAGCCCAGCAATACTATCTATCGAAAAAAAAATTATAGAGAAAATCCCAAATTTAAATAAGCTGTTGTTGATAAATTTTCTGTAAATAAAAACAGAAGAATCGAATTTACGTTTAAGCATTGGAGTCAAAAGAAAAATATTTTTTTTATAAATTGATTTTCTTGTGTGAAATTTAAAAAAAAAAATGTTTACTTCCAGCTTTTTCTTATTATTTCTCTTTGCACCAACCAAAAAATTTTGGTACACATTTGGTACACAACAAAAATATTTATTTATGCATTTTATTTAATTATTTCTTGTTCTATATTTCAACCAATCTTATTCGATATCTTCCCTTTGTGTGCTAGTGTGCCTGCGGTGAAGATACTTTTACAAATTAATTTTTACTGACGGTCCTGGTGTGCTTACAGCGAAGATATCATTGATGACATATGCGGAAGCGTGTCGCTCCTCTAAATTTAAGCGCTAATAAGAGTCGAGTATTATTTGGACAGTTTTCATATTAATGTTCGCACGAGGTATTGTTGTGGTAACAAGTTTCCCTGTTTTTTGGTTGTTAGAGTAGTTTTTGGGACCATGGGTGGTAAGATTTGCTTTTATATTAGAAATAAAATATCTAGGATGATATTTATGTTATCGCTAGAATGCAACTTTGAGAAAAAGGTATTAGTTTTATAGAAAATATATGGTGTGCTCAGGGCGGTGACATCAGTCTCTTAGGCAAATAATGTTCTCAAAATTTCATGAGTATTTTTTTAACGGTTTTTTTATAGGATTTTATTTTTATTTACAGATAAATTTTATAACAAGCTTATAAATCTCAACTCCACTGACCTGTATGATTATTTGGAAGAAATTCCTTGTGACAACATTAGCGAGTTAGGAGATGTTAGTGAAGATGAGATTGAAGGGGATGCAGAAATAGTAGGCCCAACGGCAGGGGCGTCGCCAGCAATTGATTTGTTTGACATAGAAAATATGCCTATTATATTTGGGAATGATATTTTGTCCCAAGACGCTGATGCTGACTTAGCCGAATGGAGCACTGAGGATGAGCTACCTTTGTCACTAATACGAGCCCAGGAAATTCGCAAAAAAACTATATGGACTAACTCCAACTCACACTATGTTCAAAATTTTAAAGAATTTGGAGAAGAAATAGGACCAAACATTCCCACCGATATAGAAACCCCTACCGACATGTTTTTGCATATATTCCCTGAGCATCTGTTAGACCACATAGCTTTTCAAACTAACTTATATGCCTTGCAAAGAAACGGAGGTAATAGTCATGCATTTACGCCTACTAATATAAAGGAAATAAAGCGTTTTATTGCAATAAATTTGATAATGGGCATAAAAAGCTACCCAGCTACAAGGATTACTGGTCCTCACGATTGGAAATGAGAGATCCATTCATAAGTTCAATAATGTCAAGAGACAGGTTTTCATGGATGTTAGCCAACCTGCACCTAAACGACAACTCTGTACAGCCTGGCCGTGATCACCAAAACTTTAATAAGCTTTACAAATTACGGCCTTTGTTAGATGTATTATCTGATACATATAAAAATGCTTTGAAACCAAGTCAACATCAAGCTATTGATGAGTCGATGATCCGATTCAAAGGACGAAGCTCCCTAAAACAGTATATATGCCAAAGAAACCAGTAAAACGTGGCTATAAAGTTTGGATTCGTTCCGAAAATTCAGGATACGTATGTCAGTTTCAGATTTACACTGGTAAAATAGGTCAAATGACCGAAAAGTCTCTTGGTGGTAGAGTTGTTAGAGACCTTACGAGAAACTTAGTTGGAAAAGGGTACGAAATATATTTTGACAATTATTTTAATTCGGTCGAGCTGCAAAAACAACTGCAAACTGAGTTGATTTACGCTTATAGTACCATCAGAAAAGATCGAAAGAATCTACCAACAGATCTACTAGATAACAAGCAGTTAACAAGGGGTGAATTCGATTGGAGAGTTAGCACTGATGGGTTGACATTTTTGAAATGGATGGATAATAGGCCAGTCTATTTTTTAACTAATTATCTGGATCCATGCAAAAATCAATGGGTTTCCCGCAAAAAAAATATGGTTTCGCCGAAGATGTTACTTGTCCTGAACTAGTAAAGAAATAGAATACGCATATGGGATACGTGGATTAGACGGACATGCTAAAAACTCTTTATGAGGTTGACCGAAAGTCGAAAAGAAAAGTGGTGGCATGGAATTTTTTTATTTCATAGATTTATCCTTAGTAAATGCATTCATATTGTATCAATAAAGAACGGATTTCAATGCGCAACTTTCGCTAAAACTTTTTTGACTTTCAGTGGGCCTAGGACTTGTGGGAGCTGAACAAAGTTTACCGAAAAGGGGTCGGCCATCAGCAACGGTGAATCATTTCAAACGTACCGTACCATACGAAATTCGGTACGACTCTTGTTCCCACATGCCTCTATATGGCAAGCCTGGAAGATGTGCTTTTTGTAGTACCAAGGCGGAACCTCACAAATCAAGATGGCATTGTACAAGGTAGCTGTTGATATTACATTGATAAATAAATAAACATAGTTAATTATTGTTATTTTTTTAGGTGTGATGTTGCCCTGTGCCTTTCAGATAAGAAAAACTGTTTCTGTCAATATCATACCAAATAAATTTTTTATAATCAATGTATTTTTCTAGCAATAAAAAATTAGTTTTTGCCAATTTTTTTTTGTTTATCTGCCTAGTGTCCTTACAGTGAGCACACCTCATTACAACTAACTCATATGCAAAAAAAAAAGATTTAAAATTAAAAACATATTAAATAATCTTTAATTATTTGAGCAAAACAAAAATTTTCACCAAAAGTTAAAAAAAAAAATCCGGCCTCAAAGGGTTAAAAGGATTTCGTGTGGTAGGCAGCCGAAAGATGAACCTTACTAATCAGCGTAGAATATGTATAGGGCTCAGTTTTGTATTTATTACAAAATATAATAATTATTTACATATGGTAACTGGTGACTATGGCATTTCTAGTTCTTTACAAATATACATCATAATTTAAGAAGAGAACAATTTTTAGGAAATTTAATTTTATCTTTATAGTGCTTACATTTAGGAGATTAGATGAGCAGTTACTAAAACTAGAACAATCTTAATTTGGTGCAGCGACTGCATAAACGAATATTTTCGAAATATAATTATGGAAAGAATTTGGACAATATAGTTAAGGTCTACAGAGCCAATAGTGAGAATCATGCTTTAGGCAAAGATATTTTGAATGACCAGGAAGTAGCTACTCAATGGGGTCTTAGAGGTTATTGAAGAACGTCTCGAATATAAGTTTCAAACAAACCTGGTAAGATTTTTGTTTGACAGGCAAATCGAAAATCTGTGCGCACAAGATGTTCGTTTTAATGTGACAATGCTGCCTGCTCTTTCCATGAAGACAAGAAGTGTCGTGAGAAATGTCATGTGAGAAATAAAATCACCTGGGCTGGGATTCTAAAATCACGACTCGATCTCGATACGATAACGACTTCGAATTCGATCGCCACTCAGTCGTGACGAGAAGGGTGATTCTAAATTTCAATCGTCGGCTAAATTCGTTTTATTCGATTTGATTTAGGTTTCTTGGTATATATTTGTTATTTTTAATAATATTTGACAGATGGAAACGTCAATTGTCTCTTCTATTGATATACACTAAGAATTTTCATTTATTTTGTTAATTTTTTTCGCCTTCGTGTTTTTTTTTATTTAAATATATGCCTATATTATTTCTTTAAAATAAAAAAATGTCATTTAAAACTACCACTACCCATAGGAAAATAATAACTGAATTCATGGAAAATCACAAAGACTTGTTGTGTTCATCCATTTTTAGTTTTAATATAGCAACATGGGTACAATCAATACGACCTATAACACCAGGGCAATTGGTGCAATTGGTTCAAGGACAAATTAATAAATATTTGAAAAATTAATGAATCGGTCAGCAATGTGATTATCAATAATTTCAGTAATTTTATGGATCCAACGACTTGCAGTAGTTTTGCTAATTCCAAATTTAAAATCTTGTCCAATGCTTGTTTTGTAACAATCTGTGGCATAAAATGTCGACATACTAAAACTGCCTATTCAATGATAACTCTACTTCTGCCTCTATTATTAACAGAAGGTTGTGGAAAATAGGGTCAAATTAGATCTATTAGTTGTTGTGTTTAAAAAAACTTCTTGATATACTAATGGAAACCTGGTATGACTATTGGTAAACAATAACACATTATATACATATTATATAAGGAAGAAGCTATATCGTCTGGTGCATATGATATACCTACCCAAGCGTGTCGTCGACAAATCGTTACAAACTAGGCAATCCGCAGGACACTCACGATTGAAAATTTTATTTAGAATCAGTTATATCGAGTAATCGTGTCGAATCGTAATTTTAGAATCCCAGTACTGGGCTGGGATTCTAAAATCACGATTCGATCTCGATACGATTACGACTTCGAATTCGATCGCGACTCAGTCGTGACGACAAGGGTGATTCTAAATTTCAATCGTCGGCTAAACTCGTTTTATTCGATTTGATTTCTTAGTATTTATTTGTTATTTTCCCTAATATTTGACAGATGGAAACGTCAATTTTCTTTTCTATTGATAAACAACATTAAGAATTTTCATTTATTTTGTTAATTTTTTTCGCCTTCGTGTTTTTTTATTTAAATATATGCCTATATTATTTCTTTAAAATAAAAAAAAAATCGTTTAAAGCCATCACTATCCATTGGAAAATAATAATTCAATTCAAGGAAAATTACAAAAACTTGTTGTGTTCATCCACTTTTGGTTTTAATATGGCAACATGGGTGCAATCAATAGGACCTATAACACCAGGGAAATTGAATCTATCTATAAATATTAATTTATTAATTTCTCTTATCTCTTTTATTTGAAAAATTAATCGGTCAGCAAGGTGATTGTCAATAATTTCAGTAATTCTATGGATTAAATGACTTGCAGTAGTTTCCAAATTTAAAATCTTGTCCAATGCTTCTTCGGTGATAATCTGTGGCATAAAATCTTGACATACTAAAACTGCTCATTCAATGATAACTCTACTTCCTCTGCCTCTATTATTAACAGAAGGTTGTGGAAAATAGGGTCGAATTAAATCTATTAGTTGTTGTGTTTAAGAAAGCTTCTTGATATACTAATGACAGAGACAACCAAGGTTTTTTTGTTTTCAAGGTTTTTGGTTGTCTCTGCTAATGAAAACTGGTATGACTATTGGTAAACAATAAATGAAACAAATACGTTTAAAAAAGGATGCTGTCACATTATGCACGTATTGAAAAAGCAAGAAGCTATATCGTCTGGTGTATACGATATACCCAAGCGTGTCGTCGACAAATCGTTAAAAACTAGGCAATCCGCAAGACACTCACGACTGAAAATTTTATTTAGAATCAGGCATATCGAGTAATCGTGTCGAATCGTGATTTTAGAATCCCAGCCCTGATCGAAATTCTGCGATACACACCAACGTTGCCAAATTTTCCTCTTCTTCTTCTGTCAATGGGTCAGTGATATATGCCAGGAGGAAGAAAAAGAGAAGTAAAAATCTAAAGAGTATTATTATTCAGTGGATGTAAACAATGAATCAGCTGAGAACCGGCAAAGATTTACGCCTGTTCAAAATAGTAAACACCGGAAAAATAATAAGTGTATTATGAGAAAAGCAAATTTCCAGAGATGAAGACTTTGCAGGAGCAAGACGTTAAAATGGGTGTAGTACCCAGTTATATTTGGGGATTATTCTAAGAAAATTTTGGGTAAACAAGAATAAGCAAGACAATTTTCAAAGAGATCCGGTCAATCAAACCATAGTTTAATGAATGACTCTTTGCCTGTCTATTTATTTTATCAATACAGGTGGTATGAGAACTGAAATAAAAAGTATTCATGGAGCATTGAGTTATGACATTATTATGATAGTAGAACCTTGGTTAACATCTGATTTTTCTGATGCCGAAGAAGGACACTTAAATTATGACTTATAAAAACATAACCGTTAGTCAGGTATAAAATGCTTTAAGGTGCGTCGAGGTAGTGTGTTAATTGCGGCACACTATCGAATTGCGGAATCTTTATCAGTTTACGCAACATTCAGTGTAAAAAATCAACCTTTTGT